>NC_139637.1:11363764-11376264 GCF_964638095.1 Poromitra crassiceps
GAAATGTTTTTGAGCTGATAGAAGGCAGATTTTGTGATGATTTGATGTGTGACTGATAGGAGGGGATGAAGAAAGTAACTTTAGTCAGGCTCAGCCACATGAGTGTGTGTGTGTGTGTGTGTGTGTGTGTGTGTGTGTGTGTGTGCATGTGCGTGTGTGTGTGTGTGTGTGTGTGTGTGTGTGTGTGTGTGTGTGTGTGTGTGTGTGTGTGTGTGCGTGTGCGTGTGCGTGTGCGTGCGCGTGCGCGTGTGCGTGTGCGTGTGCATGTGCGTGTGCGTGTGTGTGTGTGTGTGTGTGTGTGTGTGTGTTGGGACTTGTAGTCGGCCATGATGAGCTCAGGTGAAGATGGGTCCACGCAATTTACATCCAATTTCTATGCTGTTAATAATCAAACATAATTTGCTCCTTCATGTTATTTCCAGTCTCCTGGGTTCATGTGAAAATGCAGATGAAAACATGGACACCACACAGGCTGTTGACCAGGTCCAAGAGGACATCATCTCACCCCGTCACTTTTCAACATGCAGAGTAGATCAACAGACTCCTATAGATCCTACGTGTGAAATCAACACCACAGGAGTGTGACAATGACACAAACCGTTGGCCAGTAAGGGTGTTGTGATCTTTGACATCAGAGGCCGGGGTTCGATTCAAAGTCATTTCAACCATAAGTCACATTTAACTTTTTGTTATTTAAGCCGAAGCCAACCATTTCTCTAACCTTAACCAAGTTGTTTCATACCTAAATAAATCAAACTGTAACAGAGGATTTTGGCTACGGTCTTGTGATGTCAGAGAATGATGGAAAAGGCTCCCCTGTGAGTTCAGAAGTGAAGCCAAGGTGAGAAATAGTCAACATAGAGAAGACATGCTACATTGTGAATAATGAGAATGTGTTGAAATGATGGAGCTTCTAAACTGTGAACACTGTGTGGACTCTTAGCCTAAAACCTCTTGTGTCATAACTCTGTGTTTGTCTTTTCTTTTCATGTTTTATTGGTTTGAACTCTCTTCTTCTCTTAGTTGAACTATTTGACTCTTGTGAAGCCCTTTGTCTCTTTGCTCTGTGAAAACTGCTGTATGTATGAATAAACTTACTTAGTACAAGTGTAACAGTAAACACAGTAGACACTGTGTGTTCAGGTTCAGACTCTGAACCTCAGAGTTTCTGTTCCAGGTTTTTCTTCTGCTTCTCTCATGCTGCCTTTATGTAAACAGGACTTTACGACCTTCACCGCCACACAGAGTGACTAGGAGCAGTCAACCAAGTCCTGAATATGAGTCGATCATAGAAACAAGTTAATCAGATCTTATCCCTTCTTCTCTTCTAGTTTATTTCCCTGCAGGCAGCAGCTGGTGGTGTGTTCTAGCATGTTGATAAACACATTCATTTTAACATGTCAACCTGAACTCACCTCTCACTCTAACACCAGCTAAACTCACAGTGTAGGCCTACTATGTGTGATACATTTAGCAGGAGTAGAGTTTACGAGCAGCACCTGAAGGCAGCAGCGTCTTGGAAAGTCCTGACTCTACTTTCACTTCCATGTCCAGTCCAGTCAGCAGCCAATCAGAAACAAGCTGGTGGTTGTTTATCTGTTGCTAGAGGCAACATGTTGGATTCAACAGCAGCAGAGTGAGGAGCTCAGACGCCCCCTGGTGGTTTATTATGGTTTACATCAGTGATTCTCAACCTTTTTCATATCAAGGACCCCTAGTTTAGTACACATTAGAACAACCACAGAAACCCATTTGACAAGATTCTGTCTCTTGTACCAAAATCTGAGCATATTTGTATTGCTATATATGATTTTGTCCATAATTGTGAATGTTTCAAGGTATTAAATCATGGCTAAAAGAGAAACAACAATGTTCTCACACCTACTACCTCTGTAGACATACCTGTATTTTGTGTAGATGTATTTTTGTGTATGTATCAATCAATCAATTTTATATTTATATAGCACCAAATCACAACAAGAGTTACAGTGGACTCTTTGGTAACGCTTTATAATACAGCCCTCACACGCAAGATCTGTACTTACAGGGTAAGTATGGGGTACAAGAAGTGAATGTACCCTGTAAGTACAGGGTACCAAATCTGTAATTACAGCACCTGAATGCGTCGAAATGCATCAGGAACTTCACAGTAAGACATGCATTATGGAGTAGTAGAGAAAAGTGTTGTGCAGAGATCTCGTCTTGTGGATGCAGTGTATGGAGACCTGTGCGCGCGTTTTGGTCTGCGCAGCAGACATCTCCATCCCCGCCCTCCCCACCCGCTCTACTGAGGTGAAACGACAGAACCCCAGCACGTCACCCACCCTACCGGACGAACTCAACGCGTTCTACGCTAGGTTCGACCCCTCTGCCAGAGCGCCTCCCCTCCTCCCCCACCCCTCTCCCCCTCAGGGAGAGGGGTGTACGACCTCTACACGCACGACTGCGTGGCGACTCAAACTTCGAACACCATCGTGAAGTTTGCAGACGACACAGCGGTCGTGGGGCTGATCTCGGAGGGCGACGAGACGGCCTACAGAGAGGAGGTGGGGGCCCTGGAACAATGGTGCCAGGACAACCACCTCTCTCTGAACGTCTCCAAGACCAAGGAGATCATTGTAGACTACAGGAGGGGGGGGGCACACACCCCCCAATCACCATCAACGGCACAGTGGTGGAAAGGGTGGACAGCTTCAAGTACCTGGGAGTCAACATCCACCAGGACCTGACTTGGGCCGGCCACAACGCCACTGTTGTCAAAAAGGCCCAACAGCGAATACACGGACTCAGGCGCCTGTAGAAATTTGGGCTAAGGTCAGAAATCCTTACGGACTTCTACAGAGGCACCATTGAAAGCCTGCTGACTGGCTGCTTCACCACCTTCACCACTACGGGAACCAATACCGATATCAGTATCTTCCCTCTAGCTTTAAAAATGAGTCTGCTACAGCCTCTGAAACACAGTCATGTTGGATGCGGACGTGTCTTGCAAAAAGGGCATTAATCCTTCAGAGGGTAAAAGGGCAGGTGCTTGGGCACCACCTGGTGTCTATCTGTGCACATCCCTGCTGCCCTCCTTCTCTCTCTTCATCCCTCCCTCTCTTCATCCCCTGTTCTCATATTCCTCTTCGGTCACCATTACATTACCTTCCCTCCTTCTCTCTCTTCATCCCCTCTTCTCATATTCCTCTTCGGTCACCATGACATTACCTTCCCTCCTTCTCTCTCTTCATCCCTCCCTCCATCCTTCCTCCTCAGACTTCATTACTTTTTCTTCTTCCCTCCCTCCTTTCTAGGCCCAATACCATTTATTATTATTATTAACTATCAAAGTTTTTACTCCCCCTCATTCATTCAAATCTTTTTTTACAATATTTTATTAAGATTTTACACACAGAAAACATAAACATGCAAAGTCAATAAACGCCACATAAAATGCTCATACCCATAAAGAAAACAGAAGGTTTGACATAAACGGGTCGTTAAAAAACTTTTAAATCCTATAATAAGAATGTGAATGCGTTAGCAATGTGTTAGCAGAATTGTGTTGGGCCACAGCTATGCCATTTTACATGCGATCAGGCTGAATCTTTCAGAAAGTGTAAAGAGCAGACCTGCAGGTGCTTTGTTTAATGAGGTAATCAGGAGACACAACTGTTTTATTATAGTATTTTATTAGTTGCTGAATTGCTGAACATGATTGTAAATAATCATAGGCTATTGCAATTGGACATTGCTTGACCACATTAACCTGATTACATTTACACCTGGTACGGTATTAGTAACATGGAATTAATAATATTATAATTATTGTATGTATAACGGGAGTGTAGGAAATGAAATATGTCTCAAATTGTACATACTGTATTAGGTTACAAAAACAAAACTATTGCTGTACTTATTGTTATTTAATATTGCCACCTTTTTAGAGTAGCAGAGGCGGCTCTAAATTATAGCTATAGGAAAAATGTAGCCTATAATAGGCTACATTTTTCCTCCCAAAATATGTTTCCTCTTGCTATTGCATTGCATTATGATGGTCCATACCTGATGTTCTAGTCATGTGATCTTCAAGTTGTTCTCATCATCAGGCTCTATTGGAACTGTAGGTTTTTGTGCCTAATTGTATATTTTCTCAAGGGAGCTTTGTTTAAACACGTGTGTGTTTATATGAAGAAAGTGTGTTTGTATAAACACGTGTGTGTTTATATGAAGAAAGTGTGTTTGTATAAACATGTGTGTGTTTATATGAAGAAAGTGTGTTTGTATAAACATGTGTGTGCTTATATGAAGAAAGTGTGTTTGTATAAACACGTGTGTGCTTATATGAAGAAAGTGTGTTTTTATAAACATGTGTGTGCTTATATGAAGAAAGTGTGTTTGTATAAACATGTGTGTGTTTATATGAAGAAAGTGTGTTTGTATAAACACGTGTGTGTTTATATGAAGAAAGTGTGTTTTTATAAACATGTGTGTGCTTATATGAAGAAAGTGTGTTTGTATAAACATGTGTGTGTTTATATGAAGAAAGTGTGTTTGTATAAACATGTGTGTGTTTATATGAAGAAAGTGTGTTTGTATAAACATGTGTGTGTTTATATGAAGAAAGTGTGTTTGTATAAACATGTGTGTGTTTATATGAAGAAAGTGTGTTTTTATAAACATGTGTGTGTTTATATGAAGAAAGTGTGTTTGTATAAACATGTGTGTGTTTATATGAAGAAAGTGTGTTTGTATAAACATGTGTGTGTTTATATGAAGAAAGTGTGTTTGTATAAACATGTGTGTGTTTATATGAAGAAAGTGTGTTTGTATAAACATGTGTGTGTTTATATGAAGAAAGTGTGTTTGTATAAACATGTGTGTGCTTATATGAAGAAAGTGTGTTTTTATAAACATGTGTGTTTATATGAAGAAAGTGTGTTTGTATAAACATGTGTGTGTTTATATGAAGAAAGTGTGTTTGTATAAACATGTGTGTGTTTATATGAAGAAAGTGTGTTTTTATAAACATGTGTGTGTTTATATGAAGAAAGTGTGTTTGTATAAACATGTGTGTGTTTATATGAAGAAAGTGTGTTTGTATAAACATGTGTGTGTTTATATGAAGAAAGTGTGTTTTTATAAACATGTGTGTTTATATGAAGAAAGTGTGTTTGTATAAACATGTGTGTGCTTATAGGAAGAAAGTGTGTTTTTATAAACATGTGTGTTTATATGAAGAAAGTGTGTTTGTATAAACATGTGTGTGTTTATATGAAGAAAGTGTGTTTGTATAAACATGTGTGTGTTTATATGAAGAAAGTGTGTTTGTATAAACATGTGTGTGTTTATATGAAGAAAGTGTGTTTGTATAAACATGTGTGTGTTTATATGAAGAAAGTGTGTTTGTATAAACATGTGTGTGTTTATATGAAGAAAGTGTGTTTTTATAAACATGTGTGTGTTTATATGAAGAAAGTGTGTTTGTATAAACATGTGTGTGTTTATATGAAGAAAGTGTGTTTGTATAAACATGTGTGTGTTTATATGAAGAAAGTGTGTTTGTATAAACATGTGTGTGTTTATATGAAGAAAGTGTGTTTGTATAAACATGTGTGTGTTTATATGAAGACAGTGTGTTTGTATAAACATGTGTGTGCTTATATGAAGACAGTGTGTTTGTATAAACATGTGTGTGCTTATATGAAGATGTGCATATATTAATGTATTTTCTCACTCCTTGTACTTTACCATGCTTTTTTTTAATTTATTATTATTATCAGCCGTTTCCCCCTGACTGTGGTTTATCAGGACTTTTCAAAGTCTGAGGCTGTGGGCCTCCCCCCAGACAAAAATTGGGGACAAAGACCCCCCCCCCCCTCCCACCCCAGTTTACTTGTTGACTGTCTGTAGTTTTGCTAAATTCCTGGATGCCTATGGTATCATGATTATGTTATTTCGTCCCAGCAATTATGACTGAGACAAGATAGCTTCAGACTATTTAAATAAAGGTCGGTCTGAAGCCGTTTATTTGTTTATTTATTTTATAAACTACTGTATCTCTTAACCAAATCAGACACATTTAGGCTATTCTATGTGATCTCCCACTTTGAAAACCTCTTATATGTTTCATCACCTGACTTGTCAGGTGACCCCCCTGAGAAGGGTATTTGTAGGTCAGATCAGAAGTATCAGAATTCTTTATTTGCCAAGGTATGTTTTCACATACAAGGAAATTGTCTTGGTGTGATTGGTGCTCAAGTAACCTGATAAATTAAAACCAATATACGTACCAATATACCTATATGTATATATATATATATATATATATATATATATATATATATATATATATATATATATATATATATATATATATATATATAAATAAATAATTATACAGAATATAAAAAGATTCACAGATATTAACAGATAATGATATACACAGTATTAATAGATATAAACAGTCTTGACAAGTTGAGGTAAGGTGTGTCTCTGTCTAGTTGTTTTTTATCTGAGGAAGGGCTTGTTGCCTGAAACGTTACCTTTGTGGTAACACCACTGACCTATATTACCAATAAATGGTGGGACTAACTTCTAGTGTGCAGACTGTAATTTGTTATGTTCAGTTACGCTTCAGTTCTGCACCGTTTTTCACTGATTGGATGTGCGTGCTTTTTACTTTCATGCTGACTGGACTGGATATGGAAGTGAAAATAAAGAGCCCTGCACTTTTCAGAGACGCTGCTGCCTTCAGGTGCTGCATGTAAACTCTAAACCTGCTAAGTTAGTGTTGGTGAAAACACTCAGAAACCACCATGTTTCAGGATGAATCCTCATGAAGACCATTTAAAAGGTGTTTTCAAGGTTTTCATGTCAACAGAAGTGAATATAAAGTTATGGAATATTACAGTGATCATGAGTGCTATGGGTTTATAATCAGTGATGGACTGTAAATATGGACAGAGCTTCATAATCAATTACACCGATACTATGATAAATATAGAACTACTAAATATGTAATGATGACATGGGAGACTTTTCCAAAGGATCTTTCATGTGATGCTGACACAACACAAACAAACATAAGGAGAGTCTCAGCTAAAATAACAAAGTGATAGAGTGCTTCCCAAAGATTTATTGTAGGAAAAGACATCTCACTCCAGTAGATATATGAGAATCTAACACTCAGAAAACCTTAAAGCAGATAACATCTTGAAGCAGTTGATGTGATTTCACAGATGAAGTTAAAGGACAGAAGCCTTTCATCTGACTCAGTTTGAGGAAGTTAGTCGCTGGAAAAACATTATGTCACACAGGAAGGCGAAGCCTCAAGTCACAAATACATTCGACTTGAGTGACACTCAGATACATGTCATGTGACATACATGTGCTGTATGTCATGCTACATACAGTATGTGTGCTGTATGTCATGCTACATGTCTCAGTACATACACTATGTGCCGTACATCACATTGTCTCACACATTTTCACTGCCAACTCCGTCAGGACTTTTCCCCCAAATTTCTTCTACGTCTACTTTTTGAGAATTAGTCAAATAAGACCCTAAATTACATAGTTGGAAGGTTTTGGTGCATTTTGCTTGCCAGGGTCTTTATGTTCCTCCACCAATTTGAAAATGTTGCTGCATTTGGTTATTATTAGACAACTAAAACAAGTTGGTTAAGGCAGTGGTTCTCAAATTTGTTCACATGAGGGACCCCTAAACTGACAAAGATTAGACCACGGAGCCCCATTTGATAGGATTTTGTCCCACGTTCCCCCATATGATAAGATTGGCGCTTTTAGATGTTTTATTACAGAAAGTGTATAAAACCCATGACCAAAATAGTAATTGTGTTATTTATGAATGGAATTAGAGGGAAAATAAATGACCCCCCTTTTGGCTGGGGACACCGTGGAACCCCCTCAAGGACCCCTGGGGGTCCCCGGACCCCCATTTGAGAACCACTGGGTTAACGTTAGGGTTATGGTTTGGGTTAAGTATATGCCATACATCATGTATATTACATTAGTACAGTACATAGACAACAGTATATCACCAAACATGTATGTGCTGTAGATCATATGTGTCACAGCACATGTGCAGTGTATCACAGAAGGCTTGAAGCAGAAACAGCGGCTCCTCCTCTCCAGCAGGTGGCAGCACTGAAAACAAAAGAAAGCAGGTTGAGTTCCCCGCTGACTTTTTCTTCCAGGAGACAAACAACAGGACTCCTAGGCCCAATTCCAATCCGCCCCCTAAAGACTCAAGCCCTGAACCCTCAGTCCCTCTAATGGCCGCCATCTGAAAGTGGTTGAGTCATCAAGTGTGGAAGGGATCCACATTGGATAAATAGGAGGATTGGGACAGCAGAGCCCTTTGCACTGATGTTGACTCTGGCAGGTTTGGGGTTCGCTATATATTGTTTATTGTCAAGACGCTTTGAAGGATAGACTCCCGGATGAGTCTGTTCTCTGTGCTCTGGCTCTACAGAGTGGACAACAGATCATTTAAAAATAAATGTAGCCTACTGCAAAATCTGCAATCTGCAACATGTGTAATTATAATTAAAATAAGCATAATAATGACATGTCACCCAACATTATACACAATGTCAATACTGTACAATACAGATTCGGTAAAACTATTTCTCATTCATCAAAAAAGTTGTGGATTGCAATTGTAATAAATGATCGATGATTATTCTAGGATTGTGTCAAATAATTACTTGCATTCCTCTGATATAATATTTTTGTCTAATCTGAAATCCCTATTAATGTAATGTTTCATTGTCAATTAAGGCATTCCAGCGCACTCGCAAACACCGCGTTCGTTTCGCGCGTGTGTTTGGCAGATATTTGCAGCCTTCCCCGTTTTATACGTCACAACGCTATGCATTGTGGGCAATTCCCTTTCCGTAAGTGGCCATAGCTGCTCCCTTACGGTAAGGGGGCAGAAAGGGCTCACTCCGAGCCCTCATTCACTTTGCGATTTCACTGTGGGACATCCCTAAACCCTCACCCCCTTCACGTGAACGCGCCTCTAAGGGCTTGAGTCAGTAAGGGGACGGATTGGAATTGGGCCATACTATCAATGATTCCTACCTCAGTTAGTGGGAACCAGAACCCGACCTGATTTAAAACAAGAGAAGAAGAGACTGCTGTTATTTAGTCATTATTATGTTATTGTTCTGTCAAGTCTGAAGTGGTCTGAACTGGTCTCAAGTGATCTGAAGTGGTCTAGTGTAGTGGTTCTCAAAATGTTTTACATGAAGGACCCCTAAACTGAGAAAGATTAGACCACGGACCCCCATTTGATAGGATTTTGTCCCACAGTCCCCCATACTGTATGATAATAAGATTGATGCATTAGATGTTTTATTACAGAAAGTGTATAAAACCCATGACCAAAATAGTCATTGTGTTACTTATGAATGGAATTATAGCGCAAAAAAGAAATTACCCCCCTTTTGGCTGGGGAGCCCCCTCAAGGACCCCCATTTGAGAACCACTGGTCTAGTGGACTGACCTTGGGCCTTCCTCCTGTAGAAGATGAATCCAGCCAGAGGTAAGATGAGACCCAGAGCCAGTCCTGAGGCTCCGATGGCCATCTTGTTTCTCTTAGACTCAGGCATGGAGGGATCTGTGGAGACATTGAGATGGTTGATTTCAGACAGTCCAGTGTAACTCAATCTGACTGGCTTGTCCAAGGAGGAGTGTTTTAGCTGGTGACTGTGTGGACACGGCTCAGTAACATGATTCACTTTTATTACTGTGATGACTTCACACCTCAGCCCCACTTCGGAAATAGCTACAGTTATTTTTTATTTTGTAAAATGAAAGCACATATTCAGAGATTACATGTCCAAGGCTACTAATGATAAATGGACACACTAACAACATACTCCTAAATGTCTTTATAATAACATAATTTATAGCTCAAGTACTCACACATTCCACTAGAGGGACAAGAGGTGGACTGATAACTTTACCTGTACCAAAGTCCAATAGACCCTTTTCACGGGGGCCATTTTGTGTCGAAAAGGCAGGATAAACACAGGTGCAAGCAAAACACTAATGAGGGTTCACCTTCCAGGTGATGTTTGTTACATCAAAGGAAAGGCTTGTTTTAAAAGGAAACTTAGACTCCACATACACTCATACATACATACATACATAATATGTATATACACTAATACATAAAATACAATTTTAGTCGGCAGGCTAGCTTGAGTACTTGCGGACCTTGCTACATCTGGTTCTAAATTATCTTTTATCTTGTTATATTCTCTCTTTTTCTCATGTGATACATGTTTTTTGTGATACATGTTTTTTAGTATATTCTATTTGTGTATTCTTTCTTATGTGATACATGTTTTGTGTATTGTGTATTCTATTGCATTGTCTGTTATGTAATATATGTATATATTTTCTTGAACCTGCAGGAAGACTAGCGGTCGTGTAGACATCAGCTAATGTGGATCCATTTATGTAAACAAATAAACAAATACTGATCAGTAATATCTGATCACTGATATGACAGATTAGGATGAATAATAGGATTATTAATTATAAGTGTTATAGTGACACAGTAATGTCACACAGTACAATCCAATGGGAGGCTAAAGAAGGGTGATATGCCAGAATCTGACCTGCATGCACTACATGAGTCTCTGATTAAAGTGTCACAGTTTACAAATACAGAGGCATTTAACTTTCAAATTCTTTGTAGTGACGTTGATGCCCTAGACCCCCTAGTGGCGACAGGTGGTAGACCCTGTGTGGCTGGTGTTGATGAGGGAAACAACGCTGGTGTCAAAATGGTAGCCTCCTGTGACAACTCTATGTTGTCACAGTATGAAGAACCAAGATGACAAGACATGCAGACAGACAGAAAGGCAGACAGACAGACAGACAGACAGACAGGCAGACAGACAGACAGACAGACAGACAGACAGACAGAAAGGCAGACAGACAGACAGACAGACAGAAAGGCAGAGAGACAGACAGACAGACAGACAGACAGACAGACAGACAGACAGACAGACAGACAGACAGGCAGACAGACACAGACAGACAGACAGACAGACAGACAGACAGAAAGGCAGAGAGACAGACAGACAGACAGACAGACAGACAGACAGACAGACAGGCAGACAGACACAGACAGACAGACAGACAGACAGACAGACAGACAGACAGACAGACAGACAGACAGGCAGGCAGACAGACAGACAGGCAGGCAGATAGGATGCAGACAGACAGACAGACAGACAGACAGGCAGGCAGACAGACAGACAGACAGAGAGACAGACAGACAGACAGACAGACAGACAGACAGACAGACAGGTAGTTACCCCAGTCCTTGATCACAGGCTCGAACAGGCTGGGGTGCTCCACGATGCAGGAGATCTTCTCTCCAGACCTGTTCAACACACACACACACGCACACACACACACACACACACGCACACACACACACAGACACACACACACACACACACACACACACACACACACACACACACACACACACACACACACATGTCTGAGGTGGATAGAATAGGTGAAATCAATACGTGATAATCATTTAAAAAAAGCGTTCACTTGAATTCTGGTCAGTTTAGTTAACACACACATGTAAACTTGTACACTGTCCTATCTATCTATCTATCTATCTATCTATCTATCTATCTATCTATCTATCTATCTATCTATCTATCTATCTATCTATGATTTCAATGCAGAAACTCTCTTAGAACATTGCATTTCCACTGGTAATCAATGGAATTTTCCTGAATCACCTGGGTATGTACCTGGGTGGATCTGGACTCACCTGGGTGTGTAGCCTCATCTGGATTCTGGACTCACCTGGATGTATAGCCTACAGTTGGATCTGGACTCACCTGGGTGTATAGTCTAAAGGTGGAGCTGGACTCACCTGTGTGTGTACTCCAGGTGGATGGACTCACCTGGGTGTATAGCCTAAAGGTGGACCTGGACTCACCTGGCTGTATACACTGTAGCCTAAAGGTGGATCTGGACTCACCTGGGTATATAGCCTACAGGTGGATCTGGACTCACCTGGGTGTATAGCCTAAAGGTGGATCTGGACTCACCTGGGTGTATAGCCTAAAGGTGGATCTGGACTCACCTGGGTGTATAGCCTAAAGGTGGATCTGGACTCACCTGGGTATATAGCCTACAGGTAGATCTGGACTCACCTGGGTGTATAGCCTAAAGGTGGATCTGGACTCACCTGGGTGTATAGCCTAAAGGTGGATCTGGACTCACCTGGGTGTATAGCCTAAAGGTGGATCTGGACTCACCTGGGTGTATAGCCTACAGGTAGATCTGGACTCACCTGGGTGTATAGCCTAAAGGTGGATCTGGACTCACCTGGGTGTATAGCCTAAAGGTGGATCTGGACTCACCTGGGTGTATAGCCTAAAGGTGGATCTGGACTCACCTGGGTGTATAGCCTACAGGTAGATCTGGACTCACCTGGGTGTATA
>NC_139637.1:11381264-11418764 GCF_964638095.1 Poromitra crassiceps
TTTTCTCAAATGAATGGGAGATTAGGGGCACACTGACGTCACAGTGCCCCCAAAGACTATGGGATTTCAAGATAATTACTCCCCTACCCCCCCTGTACCCTTTCGGCTCCTCAGAACTCCAAGCCTATTCTTATTGAAGTTTGCTCTTAAAATACTGAACCAAACGTCGTCAAAGTTGGCACATGTCTTAATTATAGTTAGTTTCCCGCTGAATGTGTCACTACTTTATTAATATCTTACCTGGATAAGCTCGAATGATGATGTATATATTATCAGTCCGAGTTGGAAGCACTGTCTCCAGCCCAGCCAGGCGGGAGCGGGCGGGAGAGAGTCGTACTGTAACCTCATGCACTAGCACCAAGCTCCGGGCGCGCGCGCAGCAGCAGCAGCAGCAGCAGCAGCTCTGTGCTCTCAGAGCACAGAGAGCACAGTCTGACATTTCCGCGGCTATCAGTCCGACTTGGAAGCACTTTCTCTCGGCCAGTCTGCTCTCTCATGCACCCGCGGGGGTGCGCGGCAGCAGCACACAGCAGCAGTGAGAGGCGGGGGCTTTCAACAGTCTGACATTTCAGCAAACAAATCTCGTCGCAGTTTAGCGGACATGTAAAATATAACGCTATACTACGACGTGACAATGTGACAAAGCTTCTCTAAACATATCGGCTAATATAATATCATCACTGTGTACAAGCAACGCCAACTTTTCTGGAAATCAAGTCAGCAGAGCAGAGCGACTGGCTCTGTCTGTGTGTGTGTGCTGCTCGGGGGGATTCGCATGGGAACAGTGTGAGGAGGAGAAGAGCTCTGCGCTGCCTCCTGCGCCCTGAGAGGAAAAATCAGAGGTGTTGTAACTTTCAACAAGAATCACGAAAAGCCCCAAAACGCAAATTAAAAACGGATTTCATTGCGCGGTTTATCTCTAGTTAGACGAGGGAATTACGTGGAGAAATCTCGCATTGTGTTACCCCAGAGCGAGAGGGTGGTCCTATTGTGGGTGTGCTGCTGTTAACGAGCCCATGTCACTTTGCTCCCGTAACGTAGTTTGAGTAGTTTCCATAGAGATACATGCAGAAAAATAATTAAATTTCTAGTTCGCCACTGAATTACCAAATTGATATAATTTAAAACCATTTTGAGCAAAGCTGTTTCCAAACAGGCCACCAGCGTTGGCTAGTTGTTGATATTTATAAAGATATTGCCCCTCTCAAATAAATTATTTTTGAGGCAGTAGGCAAACTGTAATGGCGTCGATTTCCGAAAAAAAATCTTTGACTTGAACACAGCCAAAGAGTCCAGTATAGACAAGAGTATATGTCATTTCTTGGTTTTTTCCATAGGTATTTTCAAATCACTGTTCTGATACATATCTAGGGGGTTAGTCCCCCTTTAAGTTCTTTGGCAGAATTGTCAAAGCAGTTCGATGATTGACACTGACAGCAACCAATAATTTGGGACTGAAAAATACGTCACCGAATCAGCTGGGCAATCTACGGTCGGTGACATAGGGACAGACAAGCAGGCAGACAGGCAAACGGGCAGGTAGACAGAGAGACAGACAGAAAGACAGGCAAACAGGCAGAAAGACAGGCAGGCAGACGGAGACAGGTAGACAGGTAGGCAGGTAGGCTATAAACAGACTATAGCAATATCTAAATAGGACAGATTTAAGCTGATGATAACATTGATTTGTTGATCAATCAAAGTATCTCAATACACACTGGATACCACTCCACTGACCAGGGGCGGACTGGGATCATAATTCAGGCCGGGCATTAGATACCAAGCAGGCCAGGCCGATACGGGCCGACGCACGTGACGGCGTCCAAAGGGCGCCGGCGAAAAATTTGGGGCGTTTGAAGCTCAATTTGGGCCGTTTGAAGCCCAATTTGGGCCGTTTGAAGCCAGATTTGGGTCGTTTAAAGCCAGATTTTGGCTGTTTGAAGCCCGATTTGGGACGTTTGAAGCCCAATTTGGGCCGTTTGAAGCCCAATTTGGGCCAAGTCCAATTTTACAATGAGATGCACCCACTTTAAACCTGAATAAAGTAATAAAACCACTAGTAAACCAGTAGGCGGCGCCTGGCCTGCTGTTCAGTGAGTGGCCTGGCCTGCAATTTTTTTTTTTTTTTTTTTTTTTTTTGGCAGGCCAGGCCAGGCCAGGCCACCGGGCATTTGCCCGACGTGCCCGATTATGCAGTCCGCCACTGCCACTGACAGCATTTAACTTCCACTTTATTTTGCCACCAACAGTCATTCTGTGTTGTTTTGCTGTTTTACTTTGTGCGTGTGTAACGGCTGTAGAATGTTCACAAAAATAAAATGGACAACATTGACTCAGCTACACTGCCTCCCATCTGAGAGACGATTACCCCCAACCCCCCCCCCCCCCCCCTCCATCTTTTTTTGTAATAGCATCTTTTCACCACACTGCTTGGTCACATGAACTCCATGGACTGACTGTTGTGTTGATGTGTGTATGAGCGTGCAACCAATCATGTGTGATGACAGACAACAGCAAACAAGTTGAGTGACAGTCACAAACGAAGCAGCATTTAGATGCATTTTAATAACAGACAACCTAAAGGCAGAATGTAAGGTAAATATATCATATTATATTAAACAGGGTTTACTATGTTGTTGTTATATACAGTATATCATGTTATGTTTTTACATTATTTCATTACCAAACAGGCTAATGTAAAATTATGCTATTCTGGAAATTATAAGCTTTAGTATAATTAATTGAATAATGTAAGTGATGCATAGCCTACTGTATGCACACATACCAATCATAATGATAATGATAAAGGCGGTAGAATACAAACTGAAGAGCCATTTGGGAGCCCAAAGAGCCGGCTCTCATTGCTGAGCTGAGCTAAATGATCTGAATCACTAAAAAGAGACAGAATTCTCATTGAGTAAAAACACAACTGGAGGTATAATAAAGTTTACAGAGTATGTTAATGAGCCTCTTCACTCTGATTGGGTAGGCTGGTGTAAACAAACAAAGTCCAAATTGTAGATATAAATATTTGAGATAAAATCATTGATTCAACTGTATTTATATTAGTAATAGTAAAAAAAAATGGTGAAAGTTCAACATAAAACAGTATAAAAGTATATAAAAAAAATATTCCAAGAGAATAATAAAGTCTAGGTGAGTAATAAAGCATACTAAGCAATAATAACAAAAACATGAAAAAAGGCTTAAAAATGCATCCAGGGACATGAATCAAGATTCAAGATTTTTATTGTCACTCCGTAGTACAAGTATCACGTGTGAAATTCTTGTGCTGTAGACTCCGTTACAACATGAATGAAAAATGAAAGTGCCCAAAATAAAATAATCACCCGTGAGTGTGCGAGGCAGCGAGGCATGCTAGAAATGAGCACACAATATTTCTAGCATAATGTAATTTAACAAAAGTATGTAGGCTAAAATAGGCTACTCAGGGTGCGTTCGTAAATTCAATCTGATGCTCTAAACATCTGTCTTCTAGACTAAAATGAGAGGGCGGCTGTTCAAAGAAATTCAATGCTTTATGAACAGTCCAGTTTGAGTGCACTCTGGTGCTCAGAGTGACTGTTTACAAATGCACCCATAATATAAGCAGTGATTGACTAGTCCAAATGCCACAATAGAAAGCTTTGTAATTTCAAAGTTAAACAGTGAAAATGTAAATATATATTACTGAAAAGAACAAACAGATAAAAAGTTAATTGATTTGTTTGTGTGAAAGTTAAAATGTGAGGTGAATCAGTACAGATCCACACAGCAGAGAGAAGCAGTAGGACAGAAAGCAGTCTGTTAACTCCTGCAGCTCCTTCGGTCCGCCTCACATCATCAATAACTGATCAGTTGCATTCGATTCCTTTGATGAGGAAGAAGGTTCCTGTGGCCACGCCCAGCAGAGCCACGGTCAGACCCAGTCCACAAAACACCTCAGGTCCGATCCCCGGCTGCTCCTGCTCCACATCTGAGGAGGAACCAAACACATGAACATACAGGTACTACTATCCTGGTTTGCTTCCTATCTCTCGAACCGCTCATACCAGGTCTTATGGAGAGGGTCTGTCTCCAGATCCTGCCCTCTTACCACTGGTGTCCCCCAGGGCTCAGTCCTGGGCCCCTTACTTTTTCTTCTCTATATCAGATCTCTTGCCTATGTGATCTCTTCTCATGGCTTCTCTTATCACTGCTATGCTGATGACACCCAACTTTTCCTTTCCTTCCCCCCCTCCGACACTCAAATCGAGGCTCGCATCTCTGCATGTCTCAAGGACATTGGCGACTGGATGTCTGCCCACCACCTCAAGCTCAACCTTGGTAAGACAGAGCTACTCTTCCTCCCAGGGAAAGACTGTCCTCTCACAGATCTCTCCATCTCCATCGACAACACCACTGTACTGCCCTCCCAAACAGCTAAGAACCTTGGGGTGATCCTCGACAACCAGCTGTCTTGCTCTGCCAACATAGCTGCGACAGCACGCTCCTGTAGGTTCTCCCTCTACAACATCCGCAAAATCCGTCCCTTCCTCACAAGAGGAGCAACTCAACTCCTGGTCCAGTCACTTATCGTCCCTCGCCTGGACTACTGCAACGTGCTCCTGGCTGGCCTACCTGCCACCGACATCCGACCGCTTCAGCTCATTCAGAACGCTGCAGCCCGTCTGGTATTCAACCAACCCAAATTCTCTCATGTCACTCCCCTCTTCCGGGACCTCCACTGGCTTCCCATCTCAGCTCGCATCAAATTCAAGACTCTGGTACTGGCCTACAGGGCAGTACACCAGTCAGCTCCCCTGTACCTGCAATCTATGGTCAGGTTCCAAACCTCTCACCGCTCCCTTCGCTCCTCTACCAGTGCAGGGCGCCTCGCTCCTCCTTCGCTACGGGCGCTCAAAAGTCGCTCATCCCGATCTCGACTCTTCTCCTCCCTGGCACCCCAATGGTGGAACGAGCTGCCACCTTCGGTCAGGACTGCTGAATCACTGCCGATCTTTCGGAAAAGACTAAAGACTCACCTTTTCAGGCTCCACCTGGGCCCTTCTTGATCTAACTTCTTTCTCTCTCTTCTTTCTCTCTCTTTATTTAATATTATAAAAAAAAAAAAAAAAAAAACCCTAAACTAAAACTCGTACCACTGTTCCCTCAGGATTTGTAGTTGTCATAGACTGTGCTCCATAGTTGATTGCTCTATTGCTGACAAAAAGTGTGTTACTGTAAGTCGCTTTGGATAAAAGCGTCTGCCAAATGACGTAATGTAATGTAATGTAATGTAATGTAATGTACAGGAAGACAGCGTCACAGCTATAGTTTTGGTTAGTGTTAGGTATAGGCTAACTGCAGTTTTGGTTAGCTAACAGATAAAGGTGCCTCACCCCAGATCCGGGTCAGCGGCTGGCTCAAGGCTTGGTGCTCCACAGAACAGCTGTAGATGTCTCCAAGCTGTGGGATGAAGCTCAGCCTGGCGACCTGGCTGAAGGTGCCATCTTTGTTGGGGTAGGGGACGTTGAGGCTGGTTCCTTCAGTCACGTTCACGTTGTTCCTGGTCCAGTAGACCTTGACAGGAGCAGGGTAGAACCCAGTCACATGGGAGATGAGGTGGTTCTCCACTCCCAGCTCCACATCATCTCTGGTGTAGATGAAGCTGTGAGGAGCATCTGTACAACAATACAATATCATGTAAATCTCTGCACAATTCATACTGATATCACTTTTTTCATGTCTCAGTAGCATTAAATATGTTTTCTGTCAAAAGCCTTTTACTTACTTAGTAATATATATATATATATATATATATATATATATATATATATATATATATATATATATACCGAACTTCTTCTAATAAGCGAATGTACTCTAATTGCCGCCGGGTCTTCCCTTTACCGCTGGGTCCGTCCAAATTGATTTAGCATAATATGCGCCTGACTCATTTTCCCGCCGGGGCGTTTATTAGAATAAATACGGTTTTTTGTACTGTATGTTTTTGTGTTGACTAAATTCAGTCACTTACGGTAATGCCGTTGTTTTGGAGGAAGTCAGGCTTGTCCTGTCGTCCTGTCAGACAGTTTTATATTTTATTTATAGGCCTACATGCCGTAACCGACATGTTTCAAACTTTCAAGTATGCATACCGCATTGCTTAATGGTACGGATTCCTGTAGGCAACGTGCTGGAGACGCTGTCTAACCAGGAGCAGTGGGCAACTTACACTAACGTAGCTCAGTTGTGCCTTGTAAAAGTGCATTTCTCTCAGCGGAACAGCGATCATAAATGCAGTATGGATTTTACCCATTATACTGGACATGTATTGGAATCTTGGTGTCTACCTACCGTATTTGGTGAGTCTGCTTGTTTTGTCTAACGCTAGTGCTGCAGTGGTTTGTTTGGTTGGCGTTAGCTTGGTAGCCACATTAGCGTGCCTTCTATGTTGCTTTGCTGGGAGTATCTGGCAAGCGAGACTAATGTAGTTCTCAACGTAAGTTCAAGCCAGGAAGACTATATCTTTTACACTTCCTTAATTCACTTTATATCTCCACTCTTCAATCTACTCACAAGATCATAATAAGCTGTCAATTTCCGGGTTTCAATGAACAATCAGCTGGTTGCCGCCCAGTCTTTGTTAACCAATAGCATAGTGTCACATCACTGCTCTCATCACCTCTCACCCCACACACCTCCAGTGTAAGCCTATCACATTGCTCCTCAACCCTGTCGTAAGCCAATTGCTTGGAGGCGGGTTCCTTAAATATGCTTTTTTCTGTCTCATTCAGCCTCTCAAACACCGCTGCTGTCAGGCTCGCACCCTCCTCCGCTCCTCCCCTTCTCCTCCCGGTCATTGCAGACCTATCCGATTTCAGTCGGAAGAGTCTCATCATGATGAGTCTCAGAAGGAAGATCACCAGCACCACCAGTATCTAGACACTGCAGGGGGATATATCTGGATGCTGATCTGGGCTGATGCAGCTCTCTCAAGATCTCCCTGTGGTGTCTAACCGCCAAAGACTAATAACAATACTTTATTCTCATCATTCTTTCTGTCGTAAATTATTCACTTTATTGTAATAAATATCACTTTTTTTGTCCTTTGGTCTCTAGTCTCTCCTGATTGAAATAATGTTGCTATGACTTCTTTCCAATGAAACACAAACAACTGAATGTGTGAGCGGTAGGCTAATGTTACTTGTTTAAAATATGGTATGGCTGTTTGGCAGAGGGAGAAGAGGAGAGTAATTAACTGATACCATATGGTAGTTGGATGATGATGATGATGATGGCGATGAAGACGAAGGCTATCAATTGTTTTCGTTCATTCCAGTCCGTTGTACAATACTAGGCATGTTCAAAACTGCCTGTACCTACCCTCTTGTGTGTACTACTAAGTACTATCTCGTTTAAATAAGCAATTTGATACTTTCCATTTTTGCTGAGCAGGCATTTCTGTTCAAAAAATAATAATCGCCTGGCTCAATTATGTCAAAATGAAAATAACCGCCTGACTCTAATTGCCGCCTGTCTTCCTTTTACCGCCTGGGCCCAAATTGATTTAGCATAATAAGCGCCCGGGCTCTTATTGGCAGAATTACGGTATATATATTATATATATATAACCCTGTATGTATGTGATGGATGCTTGCTATTATTGTATATGGCCTGGCTGAGATTAAACCATTTGATTTAAGGGAAAACAGATGTTTTATCCAGGTGTGCATGTACAGTATGTGTGTGTGTGTGTGTGTGTGTGTGTGTGTGTGTGTGTGTGTGTGTGTGTGTGTGTGTGTGTGTGTGTGTGTGTGTGCGTGCGTGCGTGCGTGCGTGCGTGTGTGAAGTCTGCAAGTAGGCTACAGTATGTGACGCGCTCCTCCCTGGTGGGTATGGAGTATAGTCTCTATATGAAATGTTCTTACATTACATTATGGTAAAATCATTAAGGCTATTGCACCTTTTTAAACGCAGCATTACAAAGTGCTTCACACACACTCAACAGTAGCTTAAACAAAATAATACAAGATAATACAGAGGGTTTTTTAGAGATCACTTAAAATGATTGTATATTTCTGACAGTAAGGTAAAACACCTGCAGTCCTTACTTATCTGTAGTTTAACTTGTTGAACACAGTGGTAAATTAAGCTTTCTCATGTTTCCTTACCGAGCTGCAGAGGAGGGTTCTTTAAGGCACGCCGACGTTTTTGCAGGCTGTCTTTGCAGACGTCCTGATTAGCCAGAGCCGTCTCATAACATCCTCTGCAGGTAGAATCCTCTGCAAACTTGGGCAGAGAGTTAACTCCTTTCTTGTTGATGAAGTCTGCGTACCATCGCTCTTCACCATCCAGTCCATTCATCTCCTCTCCATCAGTTTCTGAACAGCCAGTGATTTGCAGATCCTCATGTACAGCTGAGACGACACAAGATGAAAAACAAAATGTCAAACTTCTTCACATCCAGAATCACAGAGTGGATTTATTTTTCACATCCTCACATCACGTTAAAGAGTTTGTCTGTTTATTGTTTTTATATTAAAACAACCGTTTAATAACTAATAAGAGTGAAAAGTGTATTTCGTCAGAGGTGCAGAAAACTTTAAATATCTCCACTGACTCTAAATGTCTCTCTGGTTCAGAAGGAGCTCAGTTCAAATGATTTTCACATCAACAGAACATTGGAGTGAGTGTAAGACTAAATGTGAGGAACAGACATGTGATGTACTTACTGTGTGCTGTGACACCAAGGAGACATGAGAGGAAGACGAGGGTCTGTGAGCTCTTCATCTTCACAACACAACTTAGCACTGTGTCGACTTCACACTGACTGCTGCAAGCTGAAGTAAACACAAGGAACAGCGTTGTCTTACACGCAGCTCCACCAATCACATTACAGCTTTGACCTGCATCATCAGTCTCCAGGTAGACACAGTTGAGCAATGCCGAGACTGTTGAATCTAATATGACTATATAGTCAGTCAATAATTTTTTTCCAGTGTTTAGTAAAACAGCGGGAATAAAATCAAACAGAAACAAAGGAAAGATAAATAAAAATCTGAAAAACAATTAGAAAACTGATAAAATCAGGAAATGCTATAGAACTCTCTCACACTCTGTGTGTGTGTGTGTGTGTGTGTGTGTGTGTGTGTGTGTGTGTGTGTGTGTGTGTGTGTGTGTGTGTGTGTGTGTGTGTGTGTGTGTGTGTGTGTGTGTGTGTGTGTGTGTGTGTGTGTGTGAGAGAGAGAGAGAGAGAGAGAGAGAGAGAGAGAGAGAGAGTGAGTGAGTGAGTGAGAGAGAGAGAGAGGTGGGGGGAGAGAGAGACTGTGCATTTGGTGAGAGTGGTTGCTTGCTGTTGCTATTTTCTAGTATTGGGCAATAATATATTACTCACTAATATTACTGTAATATTATTATTACTGTAATATATTACTCAGTAATATTATTACTGTACTCAGTAATATATCATTAAAGGAACACTCCGCCCATTTTCAACCAACTTTGTATCAATCAATCAATCACCTTTTATTTCAGACACATTGGTCCATAAAAAAACAATACAAAACATAAAAAGCAATACAAAAACAAAAGAGATGCAGACAAAGCATCAGCACAGACACCTATGCTAAAAATAAAACCAAACAGTGTATTTTTAAAAAACATATAGACTGCGGGTCCAGTGCTTCCAGAAGCAAGACAAGTACCTTGTGTCACTCTGTGATATGTCAGTTAGGGACACAATAATTTTATTTTTAGATCCAGTGAGTCTACACATGAATCTATGCATAAAATTCCTTAAAACAGCATGAAAAGTAGGTACATTTCTAGTCACAAACATTTCACTTGCACTGCTCCACCTGGGGAGTTTGAGTAGTATTCTGAAAGCATCATTATATGCTACATTAAGTTTTTTCATTTTCTTACTACTATAGTTGCACCACAGGTGGGCCGTATATAGTGGAGTACAGTACGTTCTGAACAAAGCTACTTTAACATCATTTGTACACATGTGAAATTTGCGTGCCAGCATGTTGGCTTGGCCATACAGTTTACCAGACTGACGCTGCACATCGTCATCATCACAGAGATCATCCCTTATCACGTGGCCCAAGTATTTAACTTTCCTCACTACATCTAGCGGTTCACCTGCCAGAGAGAATGAGGCAAAGATGAGCTTCCTGTCCTCCTTGGTTCGAGCAATCATCACCACACTCTTTTTAGAGTTAAACTTGATGTCATACATCATGCCATATCTAGAGCATACACTGAGTAGCTGCTGTAGGCCAGCACTGTATGGAGACAGTACCACCAGATCATCAGCATATATCATATGATTAATGAGGCTATCCCCCACCAAGCAGCCAGTTCTACACTCCTTTAATTCTTTAGATAAGTCATCCATGTATAGATTGAAGAGTTGCGGGGAAAGAATTCCACCCTGGCGCACCCCATTGGACACATGAAAAGGTGTGGACATACTCTTCACACTAACTCAAATTAATAACTCATTAACTCATTCTCTGCCAGGGTCATTTCGGTCTGTGTGCTCCCAGTGCCAGGATTTTGAGCATATTTCCTGATCTTCCAGGACCCACAGAATATTCTGTGCTAGGAATAAAATTACACAACATATCTCACAATAAAGCAGAGACTCTCTTCTTACCCCTTGTAAAAAACTGAAACTCGACCATGTTTCCTTGTTTAGTTACAAGCAGTGGAAGTTAGCTTGTTTTCACGAAAAATGCCCTCCTTGGGACATAAATGGGAGAAAAAGAGGTTTTTAGTGAAGGGCACCGTTTCAAGCAGAACTCTCTTTTGAGCCTTTTATTTTTTGCCTCAGTGACACATCAGACATATACAGTATTTGTTTTCCCAAATAAATAAATAAAAAATAAAAAATAAGAGAATGTATTTGAGGGAGCTGTGTCGGTCTTAGCTTGATAAAAGCATAAACAACTGGAACGAACCCTTATTAGTCAGGGATCCAGTCACCCAAAATTTGAGAGGACCTGACATGGCATGCTATACTTTTTGTTTGTGTTTTATCTATTCATTTGGACATTAAGGTCCACTGAATGAGAGGTCTGCTCTGCCGGAAACCTCGCGAAAAAAAGTTGTGGCCATTTTTGTATATGAAGCCTTTATTTTTTGACCGAAAAATGTGAAAGAGTTTTTTTTCCTCAAAGTCCTCAGTGGGTTGCGTAGGCTGTCAATAAATTCATCCCAGGTACACAGAACATGTGTGTTGACAACACCAAGTTAAGAAATACACTTACAAAACCTTTCCAAATGATTTATAGCCATTTTCTATTACAAAAAAGCACTCGTTTTTTGAATTTTCTCCATTATTTTCATCTTTACTTTGTTAGTAAGCAATTATATCCTGAAATATGACATCAGCCAATGTGTCATTATTTTCAGCAGATATTATAGTCATTCCACACTAAAGATGATTAAAATCAACTCAAAATCAATGGATCTGTGGTGATTTTATTACCTTTATGCTCGAAATTCCTCGAGACATGTTTTTAGTTTTAACAAAACCCTGTATGCCAAAGACAATACTTGTAACACAAGAAATTCAAAACAACAAAATGATTTTAATCACAAAATGTACACTGGATGACAGGCCAACAAAACAAGTATTGTTATACAGCTTAATTTGGATAGATTGTGACCAGTATCTAGAAAACATTAAATTAAACATTAGCTGAACAAAATTATTGAACACAACACATTAAAAAAAGAAAGAAAAAAGACTGGCAACAAGGTCTATAATATAACAAAATTAACTTTGCAATGAACAAAATAACTAAATCACTGTCACTGTCTTCAAGTGTGAGAAATAACTCAATCACTGTCACTGTCTTCAAGTGTGAGTTCAATCGTTGAACATTTGTTGGGGTCCCCAGTGCAGAGACATGCGATGACACACTTGACATTGGCTCTCACACAAGAGCATCCTCGGGCACACATGCTTTTCTTGCAGTGACAGTATTTCCTGTGTTTGAATTCTGCAGGTTTTGCCTCCTTCAGCATCATGGTTGCCATCAGCTTACCACTGACAAGCTCTCTGCCGAAGTCAATGGCAACCGGGTAGGTTGGTTGAGACATGTGTGCTCGCTTGCATACAGCCAACTGATGCAGGGCTCGGCGAAGGGGTAACTGGAACGAAGGCATCTTCGGTAGGTGGAAGGCAACGCATGTCTCCTTTGATATTGCCAAAGAGATGGGCTCGCAGTGCATCCAAATTACCACTGAAGTCACTCCTCTCATACAGTGACACCATGTACCGCCTAGCCGCTGTCACAACATCTTCTTTAACATCCAGGCTTTCCCCAGGGTTACCGTATCTGCACAGGGGCAGAAGGTCTTCCAGGTGATCAACGGCAGTTTTGTAGGCGTGCTTTTTTCCTCTTCTGTAGAGCTAGCTGTAAAGATAGCTCACTGTGTCACAGCACAAGCTCAAGGTCCTGGGACTAAACACAGCAATGTGTGACTGGATCCTGGACTTTCTGACAGACCGCCGCCAGGTGGTGAGAGTGGGCAACCTCACCTCCTCCCCACTGACCATCAGCATAGGAGTGCCCCAGGGATGCGTCTCCAGCCCCTTCTGGTACGACCTCTACACCCACGACTGCGTGGCGACTCAAACCTCGAACACCATCGTGAAGTTTGCAGACTATACAGCAGTCGTGGGGCTGATCTCCAGGAGCGACGAGATGGCCTACAGAAAGGAGGTGGAGGCCCTGGAACAATGGTGCCAGGACAACCACCTCTCTCTAAATGTCTCCAAGACCAAGGAGATCATTGTAGACAACAGGAGGGGGGGGGGGGGGGCGCACACCCCCCAATCACCATCAATGGCACAGTGGTGGAAAAGGTGGACAGCTTCAAGTACCTGGGAGTCAACATCCACCAGGACCTGACATGGGCCAGCCACACCGACACTGTTGTCAAAAAGGCCCAACAGCGACTACACGGACTCAGACGCCTGAAGAAATTTGGGCTAAGGCCAAAAATCCTCAGGGACTTCTACAGAGGCATCATTGAAAGCCTGCTGACTGGCTGCTTCACCACCTGGTACGGGAACTGTACCACCATGGACCGCAGGGCACTAAGAAGAGTGAGGCGCGCGGGCCCAGCACGTAACAGGATGTGAGCTACCAGAACTGCAGTAACTGTACAATCAGCGGTGCCTCAGGAGGTCCCTGAAGATCATCAAGGACACATACCACCCCCACAACAGCCTGTTCTCCCTGTTACCCTCAGGGAGGAGATACAGGGTCCCAAAAGCAGGAACAAATCACCTGATGGACAGTTTCTTCCCGCAGGCCACGAGACTCCTTAACACACACAAATAAACAATCATGTAGCAGCTGCTACCATTACATATGATAATTATGCCTATGTTATTTGCACCTGTGCAAACAGAATGTTTATTTATGTTTTAAGGTGTCTACGCTAGAAAAGAAAAGGAAAAGTTTACTGTTATTGCTTGCATCTATATGCCCTGTTTTTGCACTGTTATACTGCACTATGTTGTAACGGAGCCTACAGCACAAGAATTTCACACGTGATACTTGTACTACGGAGTGACAATAAGAATCTTGAATCTTGACTCTTGAATCCAGTCACTATGTAGGTGCTGAGGAGCATGGAGGAAAGATCTGCAGCTTGAACATCATAGTTCACTGCCAGGGCGTCTGCGATTGCATCTTCTTTACCCACAGCTCCTGCAGGCCATCCATGTAATTTTCCGTGATCCTGGTCGCACTGTTCTGTTAAAAGCAGATTGTCAGGTTGAGCTTCCAGAACTATCCTGTGAGAAGCATGAGGAGGCAGATACCAGGATGTTTGCCCACATTGCATACTCATTACAACATCTGCACCACAAACGGGCTGTAGTGGTGGCTACTGACACAGACGTGATCATGATGTACATATACTACATTGCACACATGGATGGCCTGCAGGAGCTGTGGGTAAAGAAGATGGATATCTACCTGCTCATGCAATCGCAGACGCCCTGGCAGTGAACAATGATGTTCAAGCTGCAGATCTTTCCTCCATGCTCCTCAGCACCTACTGACTGGATGTGACACAGTGAGCTATCTCTACAGAAGAGGAAAAAAGCACGCCTACAAAACTGCCGTTGATCACCTGGAAGACCTTCTGCCCCTGTGCAGATACGGTAACCCTGGGGAAAGCCTGGATGTTAAAGAAGATGTTGTGACAGCGGCTAGGCGGTACATGGTGTCACTGTATGAGAGGAGTGACTTCAGTGGTAATTTGGATGCACTGCGAGCCCATCTCTTTGGCAATATCAAAGGAGACATGCGTTGCCTTCCACCTACCGAAGATGCCTTCGTTCCAGTTACCCCTTCGCCGAGCCCTGCATCAGTTGGCTGTATGCAAGCGAGCACACATGTCTCAACCAACCTACCCTGTTGCCACTGACTTCGGCAGAGAGCTTGTCAGTGGTAAGCTGATGGCAACCATGATGCTGAAGGAGGCAAAACCTGCAGAATTCAAACACACCAAATACTGTCACTGCAAGAAAAGCATGTGTGCCCGAGGATGCTCTTGTGTGAGAGCCAATGTCAAGTGTGTCATCGCATGTCTCTGCACTGGGGACCCCAACAAATGTTCAAGGACTGAACTCACACTTGAAGACAGTGACAGTGATTGAGTTATTTCTCACACTTGAAGACAGTGACAGTGATTGAGTTATTTTGTTCATTGCAAAGTTAATTTTGTTATATTATAGACCTTGTTGCCAGTCTTTTTTTTTTCTTTTTTTAATGTGTTGTGTTCAATAATTTTGTTCAGCTAATGTTTAATTTAATGTTTTCTAGATACTGGTCACAATCTATCCAAAGCTGTATAACAATAATTGTTTTCTTGGCTTGTCATGCAGTGTACATTTTGTGATTAAAATCATTTTGTTGTTTTGAATTTCTTGTGTTACAAGTATTGTCTTTGGGGTACAGGGTTTTGTTAAAACTAAAAACATGTCTTGAGGAATTTCGAGCATAAAGGTAATAAAATCACCACAGATCCATTGATTTTGGGTTGATTTTAATCATCTTTAGTGTGGAATGACTATAATATCTGCTGAAAAGAATGACACATTGGCTGATGTCATATTTCATGATATAATTGCTTACTAACAAAGTAAAGATGAAAATAATGGAGAAAATTCAAAAAACGAGTGCTTTTTTGTAATAGAAAATGGCTATAAATCATTTGGAAAGGTTTTGTAAGTGTATTTCTTAACTTGGTGTTGTCAACACACATGTTCTGTGTACCTGGGATGAATTTATTGACAGCTTACGCAACCCACTGAGGACTTTGAAGAAAAAAAACTTTCACATTTTTCGGTAAAAAAATAAAGGCTTCATATCCAAAAATGGCCACAACTTTTTTTCGCGAGGTTTCCGGCAGAGCAGACCTCTCATTCAGTGGACCTTAATGTCCAAATGAATAGATAAAACACAAAAAAAAAGTATAGCATGCCATGTCAGGTTCAACCCATTTTCTTGAGCTTTTGGGCCTGTGGATCCCTGACTATATGTGGTCACACTCACACACTCTCTCTCTCTCTCTCACACTCTCACTCACTCACACACACACACACACACACACACACACACACAGGAATAACGAGTGCTGTAACGTTACCTGCTGTCACGTTACCTCTCATAACTAACGTTAGCACCATTGACAGTACATAGACTGGTAGAAGGCTCAGGGGAGAGACATAGGTTCCTGCGTGTGTCAATCAAGGAAACCCGCCCCCAAAGTTATCATTTTTATCGGCTCTTTTACTCGAAATGGGACCATAATTTAGAAAACGGAGCCCAGGAGAGCATGAAAAAGACTTGAAATTGTTTATTCAGACCATAAGCTCATTCGGAAAATGTTTATTTAAGACACAGAACGAGAGAGAAGTCGGCTCATTTTTACATTGGAGCCAATGTACGTGTCGTCACTTCCGGACCTGACGTGCGCCCCCCGGCGGGATTTTCGAATTAATGGAATTCCAGAACTGGCTTCATACATTCCCTAGTTCACTTGCCCACTGGTTAGCACAGAAGATCACACAATAGCTACGTTAGTGCTGTAAACTTTGAAATGTTTATGTGACACATGTTTCGCCTTGGTTGCTGGGGACGGGTGTGTGACGCGGTTTGACGCGTTTGACGTATCCATGTGATTCCCCTTCCCTTGACGGTACGTGCACATCTACAATGGCAAATTCGCTTTTCCGCTGTGTCGCAGCGTTTTGTGGGCGTGCAAACCAGAGCCGTATAATAGAAGAGTTCCGACATCTCCATTCACTCCAATGGACCAGTTTTTTTCCAGGAAGTAGAAAGTGGAACTCTTCAGTAAAAAAAGCAGCACTGTCGAGTTGCATCAAAATAGACAGTGTTGTACTTTGAAAGGGTTTTTCATCCCTTGAAATGAATCAAATTGTACATTATCAGCTTTATTTTAACATGCAAAAGTAGCGCGAGACCCATTCCTGGCTGTTCATTGGCTAATGATTCTTGCATTTTGGTCCTCCGCTGACGCCACTCTCTTACTAGAGGACACTAGTGCAAACCAGCTTCCAGCTTGGAGCTGTAGCCTGTAGAAACGTTGTACACAGGAGGGTGCGGGGAGGAAATGTGTAGGAAGAGCTGTCATTGGGTAGCTTCAACGAAAGGTCCCGCCCTAGTCCCGCCCCGCGAGCGTGAAGCCGCTCGGAGACAAGCCGCCTCTAGTCTGCAACAGTAACGCTGTGGGCGGTTCCAGCGGCAGGGGGCGCGAGGTAAATGGACCAATCAGACACGGAAATAGAGCAAGACAGCCTATCAAGATGCAGCGTCAAAGCGGCTTTTTCAGCAGGCAAGCCGCCGAGCGCTTCATGATGTGCACGTACCGTGACGGTACGTGCACATCTACAATGGCAAATTCGCTTTTCCGCTGTGTCGCAGCGTTTTGTGGGCGTGCAAACCAGCTTCCAGCTTGGAGCTGTAGCCTGTAGAAACGTTGTACACAGGAGGGTGCGGGGAGGAAATGTGTAGGAAGAGCTGTCATTGGGTAGCTTCAACGAAAGGTCCCGCCCTAGTCCCGCCCCGCGAGCGTGAAGCCGCTCGGAGAGAAGCCGCCTCTAGTCTGCGACAGTGAAACGCTGAAACGCTGGGGGCGGTTCCAGCGCGATGTTGAAATGGACCAATCAGAATCGAGAATACAGCAAGACAGCCTATCAAGATGCAGCGTCAAAGCGGCTTTTTCAGCAGGCAAGCCGCCGTGCCATTGTAGATGTGCACGTACCGTGAGTGTGACGGTACGTGCACATCATGAAGCGCTCGGCGGCTTGCCTGCTGAAAAAGCCGCTTTGACGCTGCATCTTGATAGGCTGTCTTGCTCTATTTCCGTGTCTGATTGGTCCATTTACCTCGCGCCCCCTGCCGCTGGAACCGCCCACAGCGTTTCACTGTCGCAGACTAGAGGCGGCTTGTCTCCGAGCGGCTTCACGCTCGCGGGGCAGGACTAGGGCGGGACCTTTCGTTGAAGCTACCCAATGACAGCTCTTCCTACACATTTCCTCCCCCCACCCTCCTGTGTACAACGTTTCTACAGGCTACAGCTCCAAGCTGGAAGCTGGTTTGCACGCCCACAAAACGCTGCGACACAGCGGAAAAGCGAATTTGCCATTGTAGATGTGCACGTACCGTGACAGAGAGCTCCCCTTGAGAGGGAGATCTGGCAAGAGGAAACGTGAAGCGAGTCATGCCGGCGGCATAAGTTATAAACAATGCGTGACAATTATACTCAAATGTTGTGTGTGTGATCATTTCATCTCAAACGCGATACAAAAAATAGGCTACTTTTTACCATCGTCATTGCTCTCTCCAAGTGGCACCCATTTCTCCTCCTCCGATTCATCTGTGTCACAGAACGCTGTGAAGGGGAGCCTTCGTCGCCATGGCGCTCCGTCGTGGAGCAATAACAAAAACGCTGGCGTCTTCCTCGCCATCGTCGCCAGCCGAGAACTCTGGATCGGACTCTGTTTCGACCACAGGCTCCACCCATAAATACTAAACTAGCGGGTTCCTTTTATCAATTTGACCTGAAACAATGTCACAGGCTGGGAAAGTGTCTGATGTAATGTAAACAGCCAAAACATGAAAGTACGTCCGAGTACGTCCTTGGCACAGAACGCCATTGTAAAAAGTACGTCCGAGTACGTCTTTGGCAGAGAATGAGTTAACTTAAATCAACTCTCAATAACTGTCAAACTATTCATCATCTAGTTTGACAGTTATTGAGAGTTGATTTGAGTTAATGAGGTATTAATTTGAGTTAGTGTGGACCAGTGATGTCACTGGTCTGTCTGTCTGTCTCACTGTCTGACCGTCTGTCTGTCTGTCTGTCTGTCTGTCTGTCTGTCTGTCTGCCTGTCTGACTGTCTGTCTGACCATCTGTCTGTCTGTCTGTCTGTCTGTCTGTCTGACTGACTGTCTGTCTGTCTGTTTGTCTGTCTGTCTGTCTGTCTGTCTGTCTGACTGACCGTCTGTCTGTTTGTCTATCTGTCTGTCTGTCTGTCTGACCATCTGTCTCACTGTCTGACCGTCTGTCTCACTGTCTGACTGTCTGTCTGTCTGTCTGACTGTCTGTCTGCCTGTCTGTCTGTCTGACCGACCGACCGACCGTCTGTCTGTCTGACCATCTGTCTGTCTGTCTGTCTGTCTGACCATCTGTCTGCCTGTCTGTCTGTCTGTCTGTCTGAACGACCGACCGCCTGTCTGTCTGTCTGTCTGTCTGTCTGTCTGTTTGTCTGTCTGACCATCTGTCTGTCTGTCTGTCTGTCTGTCTGTCTGTCTGTCTGACCATCTGTCTGCATCTGTTGTTCACCTTCGTTGAATCGCAAAGCATTTGGTAGCCTACAGCTGATGGCTGATGGCGGTTTGATCTGCTTGCTTGTCATCCAGAGAGGTCTGATGATCAAGATTCAACATTTGTATTGTCACTCTGTTCTACAGGTATGCACATGTGTGAAATTCTTATGCTGTGTCTCCATTACAGACAAGGTGCAGTAGATAAATAGGTACAAAATCACAGCAAACAACAAATAGAGCACACAATCACAACACAACGATAGGGCAATATAGCTAAATAGCACATAATGTAAACAGTGTATGTACAGTAAGGCAGTTGAGGTAAACAATAAAGTAAGAAAGGTAATAAGGTAAAAGTGATAGGTATTGAAATAGAATATGATAGAATATATATAAAGTGTCCAGTGTCCAAAAGTGTCCACTTGTCAGTGTGCAAATGTCAATAATAAAGGTGTTTGTGTTATGTATTGAGGAGTCTCGTTGCTAGAGCGTGGAGGATTTTGTAAGTGATGCAGGACTTGACCAGGAGCCAGTGGAGGTGGATGAGGGTGGAGGTGATGTCTGCCAGGGCTTGGTGCAGGAGGGAACCCTCAACCTGGCAGCTGAGTTCTGCACATGGAGCCTGTCCGGGGCTTTGCTGGGTACCCTGGACAGGACTCCAGGCGGGGGGTCTCTGCCACAGTAAAGTAAAGTACACACATCCACTTGATTAGCAGGTGCAGGACAAACAAATAACCAGTAACCAGTCAAAGAAGTATAGTCAGCACACTGCTAGAGACTTCTCCAAGTACATTTATTGCATTATGTTTAGCTCACAAACAACCTTCTTTAGAATGAATCATTCATTCTGAAGAAGGCTGTTTGTGATCATAACAATACAATACATCTATTGGAGAAATCTCCAGCAGTGTGCGGATCTAACTCTTCTACTGTCTCTGCCACAGGGTCATGGGGTCAGAGAGAGATGACCAGAGTTAGGAAATGTTTTTGAGCTGATAGAAGGCAGATTTTGTGATGATTTGATGTGTGACTGATAGGAGGGGGTGAAGAAAGTAACTTTAGTCAGGCTCAGCCACATGAGTGTGTGTGTGTGTGTGTGTGTGTGTGTGTGTGTGTGTGTGTGTGTGTGTGTGCGTGTGCGTGTGCGTGTGCGTGTGCGTGTGCGTGTGCGTGTGCGTGTGCGTGTGCGTGTGTGTGTGTGTGTGTGTGTGATGAGCTCAGGTGAGGATGGGAGCGTCCACGCTAGGCTTCATATATCACAGCATCATCATATCCACATTGTTTTAGAGGAGGGGGACATATTTTATTTCATCTCTTTCCATTTACATCCAATTTCTATGCTGTTAATAATCAAACATAATTTGCTCCTTCATGTTATTTCCAGTCTCCTGGGTTCATGTGAAAATGCAGATGAAAACATGGACACCACACAGGCTGTTGACCAGGTCCAAGAGGACATCATCTCACCCCGTCACTTTTCAACATGCAGAGTAGATCAACAGACTCCTATAGATCCACGTGTGAAATCAACACCACAGGAGTGTGACAATGACACAAACCGTTGGCCAGTAAGGGTGTTGTGGTCTTTGACATCAGAGACCGGGGTTCGATTCAAAGTCATTGCAACCATAAGTCACATTTAACTTTTTGTTATTTAAGCCGAACTGAAGCCAACCATTTCTCTAACCTTAACCAAGTTGTTTCATACCTAAATAAATCAAACTGTAACAGAAGTTTTTGGCTACGGTCTTGATGGAAAAGGCTCCCCTGTGTGTTCAGTAGTGAAGCCAAGGTGAGAAATAGTCAACATAGAGAGGACACGCTACATTGTGAATAATGAGAATGTGTTGAGATGGATAAAAGCGCTATATAAATGCAGGCCATTTACCATTTACCATGTTTTATTGTTTTGAACTCTCTTCTTCTCTTAGTTGAACTATTTGACTCTTGTGAAGCCCTTTGTCTCTTTGCTCTGTGAAAACTGCTGTATGAATAAACTTTTATTTAGTACTTGTAACAGTCAACACAGTAAACACTGTGGTCTGTTCAGGTTCAGACTCTGAACCTCAGAGTTTCTGTTCCAGGTTTTTCTTCTGCTTCTCTCATGCTGCCTTTATGTAAACAGGACTTTACGACCTTCACCGCCACACAGAGTGAATAGGAGCAGTCAACCAAGTCCTGAATATGAGTCGATCATAGAAACAAGTTAATCAGATCTTATCCCTTCTTCTCTTCTAGTTTATTTCCCTGCAGGCAGCAGCTGGTGGTGTGTTCTAATTTATTTGAACATGTCAACCTGAACTCATCTCTCACTCTAACACCAGCTGAACTCACAGTATACTATGTGTGATACATTTAGCAGGGTAGAGTTTACAAGCAGCACCTGAAGGCAGCAGCGTCTTGGAAAGTCCTGACTACTTTCACTTCCATGTCCAGTCCAGTCAGCAGTTAATCAGAAACAAGCTTGTGGTTGTTTATCTGTTGCTAGAGGCAACATGTTGGATTCAACAGCAGCAGAGTGAGGAGCTCAGATGTCCCCTGGTGGTTTATTATGGTTTACATCAGTGATTCTCAACCTTTTTCATATCAAGGAGCCCTAGTTTAGTCCACATTAGAACCACAGAAACCCATTCGATAAGATTCTGTCTCTTGTACTAAAATCTGAGCATATTTTTCATTGCTAGATATGATTTTGTCCATAATTGTTAATGTTTCAAGGTATTAAATCATGGCTAAAAGATAAACAACAATGTTCTTCTCACACCTACTACCCCTGTAGACATAACTGCATTTAACATTTTGTGCTTTTGTGGATGTATCAATGAATCAATCAATCTATCAATCAATGATCAATCAATGATTTGATGTGTGACTGATAGGAGAAACTAATGAACTGACTTTAGACAGGCTCTGCCTCAGGTGTGTGTGCGTGTGTGTGTGTGTGTGTGTGTGTGTGTGTGTGTGTGTGTGTGTGTGTGTGTGTGTGTGTGTGTGTGTGTGTGTGTGTGTGTGTGTGTGTGTGTGTGTGATATGGGAGCGTCTACGCTAGGCTTCATATATCATATCATATCATCATATTCACGTTGTTTTAGGGGGGGGGGTATTTCATCTCTTTCAATTTACATCCAATTTCTAGGCTGTTAATAATAACAAATGAATTTTGATCTTCACGTAAACAGGACTTTACGACTTTCACCACACAGAGTGAGGAGCAGCCATAGCCGAGTCCTGAATACGAGTCAATCAGAAACAGTTAGTTAGTCAGACAGCAGTCAGCAGATGGTGGTGTGTTCTAACATGTTGAGACATACAACACACGATCATTTAACATGTCCAGTCAAGCTGCAGCACCTGAACTCATCTCTCACTCTAACAGCTCAACTCACAGTATTATGTGATACATTTAACAGGGGGAGAGTTTACGAGCAGCACCTGAAGGCAGCAGCATCTCTGGAAAGTCCTGACTCTCTACTTTCACTTCCATGTCCAGTCCAGTCAGCAGCCAATCAGAAACACAGCTGGTGCTGGTTGTGTTTGCAAGAGGCAGCATGTTGGATTCAACAGCAGCAGAGTGAGGAGCTCAGACGCCCCCTGGTGGTTTATTATGGTTTACATCAGTGATTCTCAACCTCATTCATATCAAGGACCCCTAGTTTAGTTCACATTAGAACCGCAGAAACCCATTTGACAAGATTCTGTCTCTTGTACCAAAATCTGAGCATATTTTTATTGCTAGATATGATTTTGTCCATAATGTTTCAAGGTATTAAATCATGGCTAAAAGAGAAACAACAATGATCTTCTCACACCTACTACCTCTGTAGACATAACTGTATTTTGTGTAGATGTATTTTTGTGTATGTATCAATCAATACATTTTATATTTATATAGCACCAAATCACAACAAGAGTTACAGTGGACTCTTTGGTAACGCTTTATAATACAGCCCTCACTTTACCCTGTAAGTACATGGTAACAACATCTGTATTTACAGGGTAAGTACTGGATACAAGAAGTTAATGTACCCTGTAGCAAATCTGTACTTACAGGGTAAATACAGGGCACCCCACCTGTACTTACAGCATAAGTACGGGGTAGAAGATGTGAATTTACTCTGTAAGTACACGGTACAAAATCAGTACAGGGTACCACACCTGTATTTACAGGGTAAGTACGGGGTACAAGATGTGAATTTACCCTGTAACTACAGGGTACAAAATTTGTACAAGGTACCAAACCTGTACTTACAGGGTAAGTACGGGGTACAAGAAGTGAATTTACCCTGTAAGTACAGGGTAAAAAATTTGTACAAGGTACCAAACCTGTACTTACAGGGTAAGTACGGGGTACGGGGTACCACCCCTGTACTTACAGGGTGAGTATGGGGTACCACACCTGCACTATACGGGGTACCACACCTGTACTTACAGGATAAGTACGGGGTATCACACCTGTACAAGTACGGGGTACAAGAAGTGAATTTACCCTGTAAGTACCGAGCAAACATCCACTGAAGATGCCATAGCCATAGCTCTACACACTGCACTGGGCCATCTGCAGCAGCAGGGGAGCTATGTGAGATTGCTCTTCGTGGACTACAGATCGGCTTTTGACAACATCACCCCTGACATTCTGATCTCTAAGCTGTCAAACTTGGGCCTCCCCTCACTCACCTGTTCCTGGATAAAGGACTTCCTGACCAACCGCCCGCAGACGGTGAAACTTGGCGCCCACTTCTCTTCCACCCGCACACTCAGGCTCTCCTCCGGGCCGGGTGCTGAGCCCCCTGCTCTTCAACCTCTCTACACACATGACTGTCTCCCCGCCCAACCAGGTAACACCATTGTCAAATTTGAAGATGACACCACAGTGATTGGGCTGATATCAGGTGGTGATGAGATCACCACCACAAAAACAAAAGAAATCATCATCGACTTCAGGAAGAACAGGACTGACCTCGCCCCCCTCTACATCAATGTGGACTGTGTAGAGAGGGCCCACACCTTCAGATATCTCAGCACCCTCATCTCTGCTGACCTATCCTGGTCAGCAAACACCACAGCAGCCGTCAAGAAGGCCCAGCAGCGTCTACACTTCCTGAGGGTGCTCAGGAGGAACAACCTGGATGGAGAGCTGCTGGAGACCTTCTACAGATCCTGCATCGAGAGCCTACTGACATATTGCATCTCTCAGTGTGGTACGCCAGCTGCACTGAAGCAGACAGGAAAAGGCTGCAGATGGTTGTAGAGACTGCACAGAGAATCATCGGACGCCCTCTCCCCTCCCTGAATGACATCTACAACTTTTGTTGCCTAAACAGGGCGAGAAACATTGTAAAGGACAATTCTCATCCCAGTCATCAGCTGTTCAACCTGCTGTCCTCAGGGAGGCACTAGAGATGCATCAGAAGAACAAACAGACTCAAGGACAGTTTCTTCTATACATGTATATATATGATTGTACTGATTACAATGTCTGGTGTTTTGCCAAAAAGTGAAAACTGCAAACAAGTGATTAACGTTAGCTGCTCAATAGGTCCAGATTGCTCCCTGTCACCATATTCAGTGTTCCACATCCTGGTTACCCTCTCCATGCTCCCTCATGGTTGGATTAATAAGCCAATGTTAAATGTTGGCTTTCAAAGTTTTGCTTTTTTTTATTTATTTTTTGCTGCTGAGTTTCTTATAGAGAGGCAAAGTGGAACGTCACTTCCTGCTTCAGCACTGTACCAGAGATTTTCATCCGCCATTTATTTTCCCATAAACATTTCGTAAAATGCTTATAAAATAGTTGTACTTCGTCGAACCAAACGGTTCAGCTTACGCTATAATCGGGAGATTATATTTCGGAGCCGAAATTGTAACATAGCAACGTTGGTCCACAAACTTAGTTTTCTTTGGGAGAACTTGTTTATTTTGTATGTATCCAATTTCCTGATTAGATCAAATGCATTGTTTTTTTAAAGATGTATTCTGTGTTGGCTGTGAAACTGTGATTGCATTAAAAAAAGGTTCCTAAGTATTTAAACTCTTCTACTGTTTTAACAGACATGCATTGCGGTGACTCGCAATAACCAGCTCCCTAGTCTTCTTTTTTTTTAAAGATTGTTTTTGGGGTATTTTGCCTTTATTTATTTTTATATAGGACAGTAGGCAGGGAGAGAGAGAGGGGATGACATGCGGCAAGGGACCGCAAGTCAGATTCGAACCCGGGTAGGCCGCAGCGGCCCTTCATGGTATGCGTGCTACCAGGTGAGCTACGAAATATGTAGATTGATTAGCTGTGTCCCCTGTCTTCATAAGGCCAGCTAGCATCATCATCATCAGCATATTTATACAATTGGCATATTGCATTCATATACTGTAATGTGCATTGCATAGTGTACAAAGAAAATAAAACAGAAGAAAGGACGCAACCTTTTTATTCAGGATAACTGTCTCAGAAGTGATACCACTGAACCTCACTCTCTGTGGTCGATCTGAAAGGAACTGGTATGATATGGCAATTTGTGTTGATGTCACAAAGCCTTTTAATCAAAGTGTGTTTCTGCATACAATTGAAAGCAGAACTAAAATCGATAAATAAAAGTCTGGCAAAACTGTCAGGCTAGATGTTTACTGATGGTATTCATTAATGTCAGTGTTGCGTCTCCAGCACCTCGGCCTCATCTTATATGCAAACTGAAATGGGTCGAACCATTCACTAAGGCCATGTTCAGACTAGGAGGCCAAATCTGATTTGTGAACTTTAGTGACCTATTAATGATTCTATCCAGATTGGTTTTATGAGTCTGGACACTCCAAATCTGATTTGTGTCACTTGTCCCAAACCACATATGGAGGTAGTTTCCAATCTGCTTTCGACTGATGTGATTTTAGAGCCCAGCTGTCACCGCGCTGGTCGAAAGCTCTGTAAAAATTAATGTCACCAGCACAGACTTTGCATGAAAAGAGGCATTTATGAGCAGCGTCGAGCTTTCTAACCCCGACGTCAAGAAGCTATGAACCCTTCTTCTCAAGTAGGTGGCTTTCAAATGTTTCTGTGACACTTGTAAATACGTGCGTAACGCTGATTTAGACAGCTTGGGAGTGTTATATATTGACGTGACTCGGACACCGCTTAGACAACAACTGACGTTTATTCACCAACCTGGATGTATATACATTCTTATACGTCATCATGACGTCATACGCACTGTCGACGCTACGCATATTCACACAATATGTTGCATCCCCCTTCTTAAGATTATTTTTTTCACAACAGTAATTTACCAAATAATGTCTCTAGTTATGCCCTTATTACAGTGCAATAACAATGCAATAAACAACAAAATCTTAACTTCTTGCACTGTATTCTACTTCATCTTCCATATTAACAGATTTTTTTTTTCTTGCGTTCAAACTTTTTTTTTCTTTTTCTTTTATTATTGAACAATAAATTATTTTATTTCACCTTTGAACCTGTAACATGTGACTTTATGATAGACTATATGAGATTGTACACCTAGGGCCCTATTCTCCCACAGGCCTTCAGTGCTAAAACGGGCCTTAACCGTAAAAAAACGTGCCTTGCGCCTGTTTTGGGATGATATCAATATGGCTTTACGCTGCCAAATGCGCTTTAGGCCGAATGGGCGTGGCGCAGTCCCAGAATGGGCCAAAGTGGGCGTGTCGGCCTTAAATCTCGGCGTACTGATATCTTCGCACCTGGCGTAAATTTAGCGCTTTGCGCCTTTGAAAACCAGGCCTATTCAGTGCGCCAGTGCTCTTCTGCCTCTCCCCTGTCACCCTTCTCGGTCTCTCTCTGAAACCAGGCCTATTAGTCTAGTAGGAACGGGGGGTCCCCGCGCACCCGAAAGATATATTTTTCTAACATAGATTTTTGTACTCCTCAAGGTGTCTAATAAACACATTTTGTTGTTACCCCGTTGAAATAGTGTCCCATGGGTCCGTTTGGCGGCCATCTTTGCGGGCATATTGCGATGTCTGATGAAAATGGATAAGGGTCATAACTTTTGAACTAGACGTCATACAGAGACAAATGACACCACTTTTCTGTATGATTTCTGCATGAGGAATTGATTCAGAGGGTTGTTTTAATGATTTTAACAGGTTTGGTATAGTAAAACTCAAAAACATTTGAAAAAAGTGTCTAATTTACTCTCAAAATCTTGCAAAAAAAATCTATCTACATATTAGTCCATGGGCCAGAAGGGTTGGGAATAATGCTCATATTGATTTTTGGCAAGGTATACATCTCTAGAGTTAGAAAATATGTGAGAGCATTGCACCAAAGCTAAAAGTGTGTTATCACTCGATTTATAACACCATGCAAAACATAATAGTTGTGGGACTTTTAGGGACATTTGAGGCTAAGTTCATGCAAATCAAGTCTAAAAGCACCAGATTTTGCCCAGAATTAGCCCAGGGCATGCTCTAACAATTGAGCCAGAGTGCCCGAGCCGGTGACCCCCGGGGTCACCATGGTGGCCAGATCCAATATGACCACTGTCCGAAAAAGATTTTGGCTATAACTTTTGAAAGAGATGAGCTAGAAATACAGACTTGGTGTCTGTATATTTTCACGCCAACAGAAGTGAATATAAAGTTATGGAATATTACAGTAATCATGTACAGTAAATATGGACAGAGCTTCATAATCAATTATACAGATACTATGATAAATATAGAACTACTAAATATATAATGATGACATGGGTGACTTTTCCCAAGGATCTTTCATGTGATGCTGACACAACACAAACAAACATAAGGAGAGTCTCAGCTACAATAACAAAGTGATAGAGTGCTTCCCAAAGATTTATTGTAGGAAAAGACATCTCACTCCAGTAGATATATGAGAATCTAACACTCAGAAAACCTTAAAGCAGATAACATCTTGAAGCAGTTGATGTGATTTCACAGATGAAGTTAAAGGACAGAAGTCTTTCATCTGACTCAGTTTGAGCAAGTTAGTCGCTGGAAAAAAATTATGTCACACAGGAAGGCGAAGCCTCAAGTCACAAATACATTCGACTCGAGTGACACTCAAATACACGTCATGCGACATACATGTGCTGTATGTCATGCTACATATGATATGTGTGCTGTATGTCATGCTACATATGATATGTGTGCTGTATGTCATGCTACTGTACATATGATATGTGTGCTGTATACACTATGTGCCGTACATCAAATTGTCACACACATTTTCACTGCCAACTCCGTCAGGACTTTTCCCCCAAATTTGTTCGACGTCTACTTTTTAAAGGCTTATAATTAGTCACATAAGACCCTAAATTACATAGTTGGATGGTTTTGGTGCATTTTACTTGCCAGGGTCTTTAAGTTCCTCCACCAATTTGAAAATGTTGCTGCATTTGGTTATGATTAGGCAACTAAAACAAGTTGGTTAAGGTTAGGGTTATGGTTTGGGTTAAGTATGTGCCATACATCATGTACTGTATATCACATTAGTACACTACATAGACGACAGTAGCCTATATGTATATCACCAAACATGTATGTGCTGTAGATCATATGTGTCACAGCACATGTGCAGTGTTTCACAGAAGGCTTGAAGGAGAAACAGCGGCTCCTCCTCTCCAGCAGGTGGCAGCACTGAAAACAAAAGAAAGCAGGTTGAGTTCCCCGCTGACTTTTTCTTCCAGGAGACAAACAACGGACTCCTACTATCAATGATTCCTACCTCAGTTAGTGGGAACCAGAACCCGACCTGATTTAAAACAAGAGAAGAAGAGACTGTTGTTATTTAGTCATTATTATGTTATTGTTCTGTAAAGTCTGAAGAGTCGGAACTGGTCTGATGTGGTCTCAAGTGATCTGAAGTGGTCTGAAGTGGTCTGAAGTGGTCTAGTGCAGTGGTTCTCAAAGTTTTTCACATGAAGGACACCTAAACTAACAAAGATTAGACCACGGACCCCCATTTGATAGGATTTTGTCCCACCGTCCCCCATATGATAATAAGATTGATTGATGTTTTATTACAGAAAGTGTATAAAAGCCATGACCAAAATAGTCATTGTGTTACTTATGAATGGAATTATAGCGCAAACAAATTACCCCCCTTTTGGCTGGGGACCCCCTGGAACCCTCCCAAGGACCTTTGGGGGTCCCCGGACCCCATTTGAGAACCACTGGTCTAGTGGACTGACCTTGGGCTTAATACATCTTGAATCTCTCTTGGGCCTTCCACCTGTAGAAGATGAATCCAGCCAGAGCAAAGATGAGACCCAGAGCCAGTCCCGAGGCTCCGATGGCCATCTCGTTTCTCTCAGACTCAGGCATGGAGGGATCTGTGGAGACATTGAGATGGTTGATTTCAGACAGTCCAGTGTAACTCAATCTGACTGGCTTGTCCAAGGAGGTGTATTTTAGCTGGTGACTGTGTGGACACGGCTCAGTAACATGATTCACTTTTATTACTGTGATGACTTCACACCTCAGCCCCACTGAGTGCTTTGATTTTGTAAAATAACTCACACATTCCACTAGAGGGACAAGAGGTGGACTGATAACTTTACCTTTCTACAACAGCATGAGTGAATACTGGATTCTGATTGGCTAGCAACAGTGGTAAATAGGCCAACAATCTACAGTTCGGCTCCAACCGCAGTATCACTCCGCTCCCTGATACTGACTCCGCTCCCTGTGCTGACTGACGGAAATGGCCGATCTCTAACAAGGAAATGTTCGATTTCGTAGTAACGTTTGATTTACTGGGTGGATTGAGTTTTGAGCAGTGGTTAGATGAAGATGAAGGTGAAGTGAACAAAGAACGACATGGTGAAATTGGGGAGAGAGAACTGGCTGAGCTTGAGTTGTCACGAGTTCGGACTAGCGGGAGGTCGGACTAGCGGGAGGTCGGACTAGCGCCCGGACCCCGAACCTGGGACTGTCAAACAAACAAACGCCCTCTGCCGTCACCAGATATCAACACACCACCACCAAAACGGGCTGCTTTAGATAACTGTTTAAATAACTGTACTTTTACAGGCAATGTATCAATAACTGTGAATCCCGTTAAGGAATAGGTTAGTTGTTTTTTGGCTCAAAGGCAACTAAATGTTTAGTGCAATCATTGATCTTGTGTATGGAACTATATTCTGTGGCGGAAGGATAAATGTATTCTGAAACCAGTAATGATTGTAAATAAATGAATTGGATGTTACAATTGTGTATTTTTTATATTATTTGGTAGCTGTTGTAGAAAACAAATTTACCACTCGAGGTCGGGGGTTGTGGCCACATTTACCACTGGTACAGGGTTTATAGCACTCGGCTACGCCTCGTGCCACAACCCTGTACCAGTGGTAAATGTGGCCACAACCCCCTTCCTCTCGTGGTAAATTTGTTAAGTAGTCCAATTATATGAAGAGGGCTGTATTTTACAGGGTGATAGTAACGTGGAGCAGTCTTCCAGGTGATGTTTCTTACATCAAAGGAAAGGCTGGTTTTAAAAGGAAACTTATACTCCACATACACTCATACATACATACATACATAGCCTACATACATACATACATACATACATACATACATACATACATACATACACTCATACATACATACATACATACATACATACATACATACATACATACATACATACATACATACATACTGTACATACATATGTGTATATATACACTCATACATAAAATACAATTTTATTCTGCAGGCTAGCTTGAGTACTTGCGGACCTTGCTACATCTGGTTCTAAATGATCTTTTATCTTGTTTTATTCTCTCTTTTTCTCATGTGATACATGTTTTTTGTGATACATGTTTTTTAGTATATTCTATTTGTGTATTCTTTCTTATGTGATACATGTTTTGTGTATTGTGTATTCTATTGCATTGTCTGTTATGTAATGTATATATTTTCTTGGACCCCAGGAAGACTAGCGGTCGTGTAGGCGTCAGCTAATGTGGATCTGTTTTAATAAACAAATAAACAAATACTGATCAGTAATATCTGATCACTGATATGACAGATTAGGATGAATAATAGGATTATTAATTATAAGTGTTATAGTGACACAGTAATGTCACACAGTACAATCCAATGGGAAGCTAAAGAAGGGTGATATGCCAGAATCTGACCTGCATGCACTACATGAGTCTCTGATTAAAGTGTCACAGTTTACAAATACAGAGGCATTTAACTTTCAAATTCTTTGTAGTGACGTTAACTTTGATGCCCTTAGCCCCCTAGTGGCGACAGGTGGTAGACCCGGTGTGGCTGGTGTTGATGAGGGAAACAACACTGGTGTCAAAATGGTAGCCTCCTGTGACAACTCTTAGTGAGTGTGCAGCAGTGATACTCAACTTGTGGCCCGGGGGCCAGATGCAGCCCGTGATACGGTGCCAAGTGGCCCCCTGGCCATTTTCTAATTCACAATGAAAACTATAAAGTTCGACTGAGCTCCAGATAAATTCTCAAATATCACCACCTGCTCACCACCCAGGTACTTCAATGTACTATTCTAACTTAACTTAACCTATCCTGTGGCTGTGTGCACCAAATTGTCAGACTAAACTCCGGCTGACACCCCAAATACCTACAATCCGCTACAGAAAAATTAATATTATTAATGATCAATAAACTAATTAACAGAGATGCTCACAAGTCATTTTTTGCAAGTGTAAGTCAAGTCTCAATTCTTTGAGCTCAAGTCCAAGTCAAGTCTTAAGTATCTTATGGATGAGCGTTCTATCATCTGTTACATGCCATCCGGTCTGATTAGAACACTGCATAGCTAAAACCAAGGAATTCAAAGCATGTACTGTATTATCCTCACTCCTTTATCTATTAGCATACAGCAGCAGCATTGATTGGACGACATCAGTATAGTTTTCCTTGATGTTAATGCACCAAAAGTATTAAATAAAAAAATTTAGATTGTTCATAAGTCCCAAAACTCAAGTCCAAGTCAAGTCTCAAGTCTTTGAGGACGAGTCTCAAGTCACTGTGAGTGAGACTTAAGTGCGACTCAAGTCCAAGTCCCAAGTCCAAGTCCCAAGTCCAAGTCCCCATCTCTGCTAATTAATGATTATTAGTTTGTTTATTAACTGGCCCCTGGCCTCCTGTCATTTTGCAAAAGTGGTCTCCGGGCAAAGCAAGTTAGTTGAGTATCCCTGGTGTACAGTATGAAGAACCAAGATGACAAGACACACAGGCAGACAGGCAGACAGGCAGACAGACAGGCAGGCATGCAGACAGACAGACAGACAGACAGACAGACAGGCAGACAAACAGGCAGACAGACAGACAGACAGGCTGGCAGGCAGGCAGGCAGGCATGCAGACAGACAGACAGACAGACAGACAGACAGGAAGGCAGACAGACAGGCAGGCAGACAAACAGGTAGGCATGCAGACAGACAGACAGACAGACAGACAGACAGACAGACAGACGGACAGACAGACAGACGGACGGACGGACGGACGGACGGACGGACGGACGGACGGACGGACGGACGGACGGACGGACGGACGGACGGACGGACGGACGGACAGACGGACAGACGGACAAACAGACGGACAGACGGACAGACGGACAGACAGACAGACAGACAGACAGACAGACAGACAGACAGACAGGCAGGCAGACAGACAGACAGACAGACAGACAGACAGACAGACAGACAGACAGACAGAGAGGCAGACAGACAGACAGACAGACAGACAGACAGACAGACAGACAGACAGACAGACAGACAGACAGACAGACAGACAGACAGACAGACAGACAGGTAGTTACCCCAGTCCTTGATCACAGGCTCGAACAGGCTGGGGTGCTTCACGATGCAGGAGATCTTCTCTCCAGACCTGTTCAACACACACACACACACACACACACACACACACACACACACACACGCACACACACACACACACACACACACACACACACACACACACACACACACACACACACACACACACACACACACACACACACACACACACACACACACATTCTGCTGGAAGTATAAACATATATTGTTGCCACCGATGGAATATGATCATGGTCGGTCGCAGCAACCACCATAAATCTCTGTATTATAAACTGCCCTTAATAACTAACAAACTAAATCATCACAGATTAATAAAATAAATTGCACATTTCTCTCTAGAAATGTATCAAAACACATTTTAATTCCGAAACTCTCTTCGGACATTGCATTTCCACTGGTACTCGATGGAATGTCCTGAAACACCTGAGTGTGTACTCCAGCGGATCTGGACTCACCTGGGGGTGTACTCCAGATGGATCTAGACCAGTGGTGACCAATTTGGGGCGCTCTGTTTGTTTTGGCCCGCCACGGATTTGGGAGTTTTTTTTTTCCTTTCTTTTTTTTAACTCCCCCCCCCCCCCGATTTTTTATCCCATATTTTATCCCCCATTAGTGCTAACTTCATTTATTTATCCTGGTTGCTACTCCATTCTCTGCCGATCTGGGGAGAGCCGAAACTGGCTCCATGCTTCCTCCGAGACATGGGCAGTTAGCCAGCCGCTTCTTTTCACCTGCCAGGGGAAGCTTAACCGGTAGGACATAGCACGTGGGAGGTTCACGCTATTCCAACCAGTTCCCCTCCCTCTGAACAGGCGCCTTCAACGACCAGAGGAGGAACCACATTAGCAACCAGGATATTGCATGTTTTTGTCAAATTGTCATGGCAAATTGTTTACAAAAGATGGACAATAAAGCTGATTTTCAAAGTACCTTGAGGATTTTTCAAGTTGTGAATTAAGTCAAATTTCTCTCTTGATTACAAAGGTGGAAAATACAACTGTTTTTAACGGGGTGTTTACTGATTAAATGTTTAAGTTGTTGATGTTTTTTTAAATATATATAACCAATTGCAAATTATTACAATTACCAAACAGATAAAAAGTAGATTATTATATTGAAATGTTATTTTAGATTTAGAATGTTAGAATTTTCTATAAAACACAATACATTTTAATGTAATTCCACAACGTTTATTTTTGGCCCTCGGCCCTCCACCCAGATTGAGTTTTGGCCCTTCATGAGAAAGAATTTGGGCACCCCTGATCTAGACTCAGCTGGATGTCTACCCTACAGTGATCTATAAACACCTGGGTGTCTAGCCTACATGTGGATCTGGACTCACCTGGGTGTGTACTCCAGGTGGATCTGGACTCACAAAGGTGGATCTGCACTCACCTGGGTGTGTACTCCAGGTAGGAGTGGAACTGGGAGTACCAATCGCCGTCGACCATCTCTTCAGTGGAAGAGACATCAGAGGTGACTTCCTCGTCGTCTCTCAGCCAAGTCACATCGATTTGTTTTGGGTAGAAGTCGTAGGCGCTGCACATCAGCATGGCCGTGTGTCTCCCACCATCGGGCGTCACTGACCTCAGCGTGACAGAGGGTTTCACTGCAGGACACAGTGTTAGTGTTATCGTCATCATCATTATCGTCATCATCATTATCATCATCATTATTATTATTATCATTATTGTTGTTCTTATTATTATTAATGTTGTTGTTGGTGGTGGTGGTAGTAATAGTAGTAACTGCAGTAGTATTACACAGAAACAGTACACTAATATCATAATAATACTCCTAGTTGCAGCATCAGTGCTTTGCCCCCAGATGGCGTCACTGAGCTCCGTCTGGTTCAGAGTTTATCCGAACCAGAATCAGAATCACTTTTATTGCCACACTATGCAAAATTACATAGGGAATTTGTCTTTAATGACAAAATGAATTTAAATTGTGAAGACATTTGATATAGGCTATAGACATTTAATTTTCCTGTAATCATATTTACATTTTTCTTTCAAGTGAATATTTCCATAGATGCATACTGTCAAAAATATTTCAATGTGGTGAATTGTAGACACAATTTTACATTTTATGATGACTGATCAATAGATAAGCTATACACCAATACAGATGTTTAATCGAAGGTTGACAGCAGATACACGCATAGAACGATTTCATATAGACTGCATCTACATGTGAAAAAAACTCAAAATGAAACAGTAAAAACATTTAAATCTGACGGAAAGGTTTGTAAGTGTGGAAATGTAGAATGAAAGTAGTTGTTTATGTGTTAATGTGTTTATTATTATGACTGAGATTAATTTGATGTGTTTATTGTAGAGAGCAGCAGCTCACCTGTCTTAGACAGAACAACTCGGTAGTCAATGTCAGCGTTGGGTTTGCAGAAGCTGTACTTGGCCTGCGTCCTCATCCTGATCTCTGCAGGATCGTTGTTAAAGGCCTCTGCGGTATTCAGCCCATGCTCAGTGTAGCCAACAAACTTCCCCACACTGCTGCTGAACCTGACGTCCTCAACCTTGTTGTAATAGTGAGAGTAAATGTACTCTATGTCCTTCAGCTCAGTGGAGTTGAACACACAACGGCTCACCGTATATTCCTCAAATCCATCTGGAGATCAAAGACAAAGTCTGTTTAGTCTCACAGATGTAAATATATTTTATATTCCAACTGAAGAGTATTATCTCTGAGCTAGTTATTGATCAGTTCAGGTATTGATGTATTGATCCTACCTGCTCCATACAGACTGATGAAGAAGAGGGAGAAGAGCAGAACAGATGAAGCCATGTCCCTCTTTTGAGTTCACTAACTGACAGACTCAACCTGAGTCCTGCTATAAAAACCAATGTAGGAGCCACACACTGGTCACATGACCAGCATCACCTGTTGCCAGGCAGACAGTCCGGCCTAAAGGCTGCTGGTGGCAGAGAGTAGCCTGGTATCTAGACCCATATGAATCACAGTTGTCACTCTTCATACATCTGGACCTATGCCCATGCACAATGTTTTGGGGCTTTTTGGTGGTCCAGGGGGGTCCACTCAGTCCGGTCTCAGTCCACTTGGGTCAGGAGAAATCCAGGTTCAGGCAGATCCAGCCTATTCATTAGTCACATACACTGTGGAGGCGGTAGGTGAGGGCGAGGGAGAGGTCACAGTAATGCTTTAGAACACAGCCCGCAAAAATAACCATGTAAGTACAGGGTAACAAGATCTGTGTTGTACCCTGTACTTACAGGGTACTTACGGGGTACAAGGTGTTTTTCCCTGTAGTGGACCAAATGTGTACTTACAGGGTACTTAAGGGGTACAATGTGTTGTACCCTGTACCTACAGGGTACTTACAGGGTCCAAGGTGTTGTTCCCTGTAGTGGACCAATTATGTACTTACAGGGTACTTACGGGGTACAAGTTGTTGTACCCCGTACTTACAGGTCAAGGTGTTGTTCCCTGTAGTCACTACAGTGTAGTGGACCAATTATGTACTTACAGGTTACTTATGGGGTACAAGGTGTTGTACCCTGTATTTACAGGGTACTTATAGGGTACAAGGTGTTTTTCCCTGTACTGGACCAAATATGTACTTACAGGGTACTTAAGGGGTACAATGTGTTGTACCCCATACTCACAGGGTACAAGGTGTTTTTCCCTGTACTGGACCAAATATGTACTTACAGGGTACTTAAGGGGTACAAGGTGTTGTACCCTGTATTTACAGGGTACTGTTGGGGATTACATTCTCTTATGGAACTATACATTAGATAAGAATATGACTTAACAGTTCTCTCCAGGTTAAAACTACATTTTGACCTGTCCTGATCAAAGGCAGTCTACTCAGGAACCAGGCTGATCTAATCAGGAGCCCCTCCTCACATCCTGAGATGATCAGTCAGAGGGCCAGACTGAATCTAATCAGCACCAAGATGCTGATTAAGTCATCCCTCAGGTGACTTCACACCTCTGAATGGTTCAAAGCACAGCTCACCACGGGTGGGGTCGCTCCCTCCCAGTCCTCAGACTGAAAGGAGCCGGGCCACCCCTCCCCTCGAGGGATCGGGGGGGGGGCCCTAAGGACACTCCCTCCCTGTTAGCAAAAGAGGGTTCGGTCGAACCTTCTAACCAGACGCCATTGGCCAATCAGGTGTACGCCCACGTCCACCGATTGGTCGAAATACCACAACAAAACCGCTGCACACAGCAGAGTTCAACGAGCTACCAGAAGTTTCCAGGAGCCTCGAGAGGTCTTCAAGTCTCCATCCAGCTTCACCCGTCTTCACGGGGAGGGGGGGGGGGAAAGGGGGGGGGAGGCAGACCGTGATGGAACCCTCCACGGCTCGCTCCCTCCTTTCCTTCCCCTCCAGAGGAGATAGTTTGGGGTTTGGGTAAGCGCTGGGACCCGCCGCCGCCCAACCTCTCTCTCTCCTGAAGATCTGGGCATGAACCAACCAAGCTGAACGACCAAACACACCGGCATTCTGACTCAGTCTAAACCCAGCTCGTTTTATTTTGTTTAGTTAATAGTAAGTCGCAGGGAGACAAGCTCGTTTGTGCCGTTAACCAGCCTAAGTGGCTTGCGTAAATACTGGAATAGTTCTACTTAATTCCAGTATAGATATTACCCGCTAGTTTTAGTAAGTCGCAAGGAGAGAAACTCGTTTGCGCGTTTTAACCAGTGTCAGAGGTTCGTCAACGCCGCCCCACAGGGCAACCAGGAGAAAAGCCCAAAGCCCACACGAAGCGCACCGCGGCCTGAATCGAATCGGCCGCTGGGGTCCTCGAGGATCC
>NC_139637.1:11421264-11428764 GCF_964638095.1 Poromitra crassiceps
GACGGTCAGACAGACAGACAGACAGAAAGACAGGAAGACAGACAGACAGGTGGGCAGGCTGACAGAGACAGACAGGAACGCAGGTAGACAGACAGTCAGACAGCCAGACAGGAAGGCAGGTAGACAGACAGGCAGGCAGACAGGTAGACAGACAAGACAAGCAGGTAGACAGACAGGCAGGCAGACACAGTGGCGTGTCCAGACTTTTTTTTACCAGGGTGGCACAAGTGGGGCACAGACTTACGAAGGGGTGGCCACGGCGCCGCCCGCAAGGGCGGTGCAGAAGAAAATTTGACGTTTTTTGGACTTTTAGCAAAAAAAACACGCACTCGCTCGCACTGTGCACGCACACGGCACACGTCAGAATAGCGTTAATTTACCATGTTCGTCCCAACTAGACTACATATATCTACTTTAATTAGTAACATTACAGTGTCTTACGTTCCTGTGTTTAAAGCATAATTTAAGAGAAATAGACCCATCAATCACACAGAGTAGCACCATACAAATGTAATATAAAGCTTCCCAGTTCTACACACATAATTGACAAGTTTCAACTTTAGTTGCAATGTCTGGCAATTAACCACAATTCCATTGACATCAAGGCAATATCAAGATAACTGTTTAGGTTACTAAAGATAAATCTGGAACTATTAGGATTTGACAGTATATACATACGCACACATACAGCTGGGGGCTCCTGCTGTCAAGCTGCTGGCTTGACTCATCTGAATGACAAGGAGGAGCTTGCTTGCTGCTCTCTCCTGCAGCTCTGACTGTAACTGACTGGTAGCAGTGCTGCTGGCTGCTCTGTCCTGCTGTGCAGTTTTTAATTTCTTTGTTTTGATGGAGAAGAAATCCTCAATGTTCTGATTTCTTTTCATACTGTAATAGTCACATGAATACATACTGTATGTCACTTTTATATATCTCTTGCACAATAGATGTCCTTGTGCATGCATGGATACATTTGACATGCTCACATCAGGCCTACAAAGTTACACAAGACAGATTTACCTAGCTAGCATTAGCATTGACAACCAAACAATGACTGACGACAGGTTTGCTCATGTTAGCAACTAGCAAGCTGAGATGAAAACACACCTGCTGCACCACATTATCACGTAGCCTAGCACACAGGTGTATTGTCCATTTACCCTGTTAGTAGCAGGCTTAGTTTTAAAGACAGGGTGAAGTTTCAAGTCTACCGTAACATGTCATGATATTTTTTTTAGCGAGGGTGCTTAATTTCAAAGTGAAAATCTCTGTGTTTGTTGGCAGGTAATGTATGTTGTCTTTCTTTAAACCACTGGCACAGTAGCTATGTCATGTGTATCAAAAAGTCTACTCACACATGCCACAATAAATAAATAGCATATAGAACACTGATGCGGAAATATACCATGGAGGGACAGCGCTTGTGCCATATCCTAATGTTATGATACCCAGTATTGATATGTAGGATAATGTTGCCCGGCCCTGTGTGTGCATGCGTGTGTCTGTGTGTGTCCGTGCGTGTGTGTGTGTACGGGGCTCTGGTGGGTATGCTGTCTAAAAATGAAACTATGATTTCTGTTCCCTGTTTATTCCAATCTCCAGAAGAAAACATCCGTTTCTATAGTAAAGTTGAGTCAAATGTATATCTGAAACCCTCCTGTCTGTGTCGTCAAACTTCCTCTTTCCTTGCAGTGTTCCATCGAAAATCCCCAGATTCTCTGAAATGTATCTGATCAATTCTCTAAAATTAGGGTCACCAAAATCACATGATTCTCGTGTTAAGGTAAACATGTTGACATGTTTCCTTTGTACTGACAAATTAAGTAAAATGTTAACATTATGTGTGTCTCTGATAGAAGTAAGGGTTATAGTAAATGTTAACAAAAGGCTAATCTGCTTGCTGGCTTATAGACTGTACAGTCCATGTTTTTATCGAGAAGGCCGGAATTGGGTGGCATTCGCCATGTTGAGGTTTACCAGAAACTTATAGCAAAAGCCTGGGGTTTTCCATCAAGTCTTATAAGATATGAAAGTTTTGCATGAAATGTGGGAGCATGCATGTTTGTGGAGAAGCAATGTCACATCTGAAAGTGTAAGTCTCCAGTTCCTGATTGAAGAGGCAGTGTCACATCTGGAAGTGAAAGCTTCCAGTTCCGGAGAACATCAGCCCTCCCCAACTGGAAAAATAGGAAAGGAGAAGTTGACTGACGGGAAATCATCGTCAGAAGACAGAGGACCACCCACTTTTGTAATTGCTTATTAACACGTTCACTGCCGTGGACGAGTTAACTCGTCAAAAAAAAAAACCTTTTACATATCCTATAAAAATATGGGAGCCACCGAACGTGTATAACCCATTCCACCGGCCCACTAAGTGGCGACAGTGCTCTCCAGACTAGAGAAAGCTGAGCAAAAACAGCAGGAAAAAGCGTGAGGAATCCATTCTCATGAGAATGGATTGGCGAAAACGCTTTCGCGCTGGGAGCTGGCGCACAACGGTGGGGGATTCCAAAAATAGACTCTGGGTGCAACACACTTTGAAACACGCAGCAGAAAGCCCAGAATCGCACGCAGCTTCATCCCAGCTCACATCCAAAACCCCAGAAACGAACGAGCCCGATCCAGACTCGCCCGACGAGCGGCCGCCAGGCAGCACAGACAGGCAGCAGAGACTCACATGTGACACACGCTGCAGAGCCACCAGAGACACACCCACGGAGGGAGGAGTTTGCGGGGTGCTGTGGGGGTGCTGTTATATTGGAGGAAATTACTGTTCAGAACTATTGTTTAGATGTCTGATGTCTCACTGATGCCAAAAATAAATGGTTAAAGTGACTGTTCTGCCTGTTCTATCGAATTTCACAAAAAGGCATTTATCTCAGCTTTCCTTTTCAGATGCTGAAACCATGCTGTATTCAACTGCTAATGCCTACATAACTACTAACTCTACAAACTAACTCTTTTAGACAGAGAAAGCACACATTCTATTAGTTCTTTTGAGATATTTTGTGTTCACAAAGTCCTAGCAGAAAATAATCCTCGGCTCTTGAAAGATGAGCCAGAATCCTCAAAAAAAACCTTGGCAGTAGCAACCTACTGTATTGGAAAAACTGTTGGCAGTGAATGTGTTAAGAGGGTCTGTGGCTATGGAAAAGGGTCAATCTCTGATGGCCGATTGATACCAGGAGAGGAGTTGACCCAGATCTGTGTATTGTATTGAGCTTTTATATTCAATGTCTGTTGTCAATTAATTCTCAGAAATAAATGTCAGATATACTGTAACAAATTGTCTCACTCTATTTTACTTCACCATTCCATGGGACGCGCCGGGAAGGCAGAGTAGAGATTGGCTAAACTAAACTTCTGATAACTTATGCCTTGTACCAGAAAAAAACCTTCCTGAATCAACACACCTGGTCCATGTAGCCGCCAGGAATCAGACAGAGGACGCTTCACTTCGTCACACACACACACACACACACACACACACACACACACACACACACACACACACGACATTGGTTTAGCGTTAAGTTGTTTGCTGCTCAGCTGCGCCAAATCCTCAAATCAAGATCTTCTTCTCTGGGCTTTCGGCAGGCTAGACACTACTATGGCTCATTACGCCTCTCAGGTTTAAGACTGGATTGCGCCTATACACGGAAGCTTGGTTTACTGACTGTGCAGAGAGCCAATCATATGGGGTGGCACCTGGGGTGGCCAATCAGATACGAGGGGTGGCCCATGCCACCCCAGGCCACTCCCTAGACACGCCACTGGAGACAGACAAAGAGACAGGCAGACAGACAGGCAGGCAGGCAGGCAAACATGCAGGGAGATGGAGACAGACATGTTAATATCGCAATATAAATGAGAGTTTTATGCTGATGATAAATCATTGATTTGTTCTGATTGATCAATCAAAGTATCAATACACACTGGATACCACTCCAAAAAAAAAGGACAACATTGACTCAACTCCCGTCTGAGAGACAGTTTATTTTTTTCATAATAGGATGATCTCTTCACCACACTGCTCAGTCACATGAACTCCATGGACTGACTGTTGTGTTGATGTGTGTGTGAGCGTGCAACCAATCATGTGTGATGACAGACAACAGCATGAGTGACAGTCACAAACGAAGCAGCATTTTCATGCATTTTAATAACAGACAACCTAAAGGCAGAATGTAAGGTAAATATATCATATCATATTAAGCAGGGTTTACTATGTTGTTGTTATATAACATGTTATGTTTTTACATTATTTCAAGTACCAAACAGGCGAATGTAAAATTATGGTATTCTGGAAATTATAAGCTTTAGTAGGCTATAATTAATTGAATAATGTATGATACTATGCACACATACCAATAAGTCAAAACATTACTAATTTACTGAATGATAAAGCCAGAAAGGGGCCAGTAGGATATTAACTGAAGAGCCATTTGGGAGCTCAAAGAGGCGGCTCTTATTACTGAGCTGAGCTAAATGATCTGAATCACTAAAAAGAGACAGAATTCTCATCATGAGTGAAAACACAACTGGAGGTAATAAAGTTTACAGAGTATGGTAACAAGCTTCACTCTGATTGGGTAGGCTGGTGTAAACAAACAAAGTCATAAATTGTAGGTATAAATATTTGAGAGAAAATCATTGATTCAACTGTATTTATATTAGTAATAGTAAAACTCTGTGGTGGGGACAAGGCGGAAATGGTGAAATTTCAACATAAAACAGTGTAAGGAGTAAAAGCTTCTGCACACCTAAATGACAGGTGCGTCAGAGGAGGGAAAACCCGACTGGATCAAAAGAGAATAACTCCCACACACTGTCTCCAAATGCAAAAAGTTTATTTAATTTAAGTTAATAACGTTTTGGTCCTAAGAGCTTAAGAATTCTTCAGAATCTAAAGAAGGTCTTAGGACCGAAACGTTATTCTGTCTAATAAACTTTTTGCATTTGGAGACAGTGTGCGGGAGTTATTCTCTTTTGAACATAAAACAGTGTAAAAGTAGATTAAAAAAATATTCCGAGAGAATAATAAAGTCTAGGTGAGTAATAAATCATACTAAGCAATGATAACAAAAACAACATGAAAAAAAGTATTAAAAATGCATCCCAGGGACATGAAAGTGCCTGAAATAAAATAATCACCCACATGTGCGAGGCAGAAATGAGCACACAATATTTCTAGCATTATGTAATTTAATGAAAGTATGTAGGCTAAAATAGGCTACTCAGAGTGCGTTCATAAATTCAATCTGATGTTCTAAACATCTGTCTAGACCTATGGTCTAGACTAAAATGAGAGGGCGGCTGTTCAAAGAAATTCAATGCTTTATGAACGGTCCATTTTGAGTGCACTCTGGTGCTCAGAGTGACTGTTTACGAATGCACCCATAATAAAAGCAGTGTTTGACTATTCAGTCCAAATGCCACAATAACTTTGCTATTTCAAAGGTAAACAGTGGAAATGTAAATATTTATTACTAAAAAGAACAAACAGATAAAAAAGTTTAATTGATTTGTTTGTGTGAAAGTTAACATGTGAGGTGAATCAGTACAGATCCACACAGCAGAGAGAAGCAGTATAAAACCAGTATGACAGAAAGCAGTCTGTTAACTCCTGCAGCTCCTTCGGTCTGCCTCACATCATCAATAACTGATCAATAACTAATCAGTTGCATTCGATTCCTTTGATGAAGAAGAAGGTTCCTGTGGCCACGCCCAGTAGAGCCACGGTCAGACCCAGTACACAAAACACCTCAGGTCCGATCCCCGGCTGCTCCTGCTCCACATCTGAGGAGGAACCAAACACATGAACACACAGGAAGACAGCATCACTTGATAGTTTTGGTTGTTGTTAGCTAGGCTAACTGCCGTTTTGGCTAGCTAACAGATAAAGGTGCCTCACCCCAGATCTGGGTCAGCGGCTGGCTCAAGGCTTGGTGCTCCACAGAACAGCTGTAGATGTCTCCAAGCTGTGGGATGAAGCTCAGCCTGGCGACCTGGCTGAAGGTGCCATCTTTGTTGGGGTAGGGGACGTTGAGGCTGGTTCCTTCAGTCACGTTCACGTTGTTCCTGGTCCAGTAGACCTTGACAGGAGCAGGGTAGAACCCAGTCACATGGGAGATGAGGTGGTTCTCCACTCCCAGCTCCACATCATCTCTGGTGTAGATGAAGCTGTGAGGAGCATCTGTAGGGTACAACAATACGAGGGATCAGCCGAGCAGCATTTTGGTGGGGGAAAATGGCCCCAGTGCTCACTCTAGCCCCGGCTGTGCGGTTTACATTGTAAAAACTGTGACAGTTCACACAACTTTAACACGACATGCATATATTATACACCAAACTCTTGAGCTACTTCTGCTCTCACTCAGAATGTCAAAATAGAAGCGATGTCATGTATCTTTTTTGAGGCATTAACGTTTGTTTGGCACAACTTTACCAGTTAACTGCTGCGGGCTTCTGCATTTCTGGGGGATTTGTTGTTGTTGTGACGTCACGCTGATTTGTCCTATACAACATCATATCATCATATATCATCATATAACATCATATATATATATATATATATATATATATATATAATATATATATATATATTATATATATATATATTTATATATATATATATAAGAAAGTAGTGCCCTGTGCACAGCTGTGCTGCTAGTCCCGGGTGCAGCTGGAGCAGGAACAGCAGAAATAGCAGTAGAGTAAGGAAATCCAGCGCACACCAGGTTGTCAGAATAGACTTCTTTTATTTAAGTTGCATAGATATGGCGTTCGCCATATCTATGCAACTTAAAGGGGGACTAACCCCCCAGATATGTATCAGAACAGTGATTTAAAGATTAAAAGAAGTCTATTCTGACAACCTGGTGTGCGCTGGATTTCCTTACTCTACTGCTATATATATATATATATATATATATATATATATATATATATATATATATATATATATATATATATATATATATATATATTATATTATTGTTGTATGGCCTGGCTGAGGTTAAACCCTTTAATTTAAGGGGAAACGGACGTTTTATCCAGGTGAATGTGTGTGTGTGTGTGTGTGTGTGTGTGTGTGTGTGTGTGTGTGTGTGTGTGTGTGTGTGTGTGTGTGTGTCCGGTGCAAAACTCGGCATAACACCTGGACAAATGCGCAAGGCACGCGCAAATAGGGGATGTCGCCCGAAGATTTACAAAGTGCTTCACACACAATCAAAAGTAGCCTAAACAGCCTAATAATATAATACAGTAGCTACAATGAGAAATAAGAACAATCATCAGACAAAAACAATCAACATAGATCTGTAAAAAGGCTTTCCAGATGGGTTTTTAGAGATCACTTAAAGTGATTGTATATTTCTGACAGTAATGTAAAACACCTGCAGTCCAAGGCTGGATTAACCATAGGGCAACCGGGGCAGGTGCCCCGGGGCCCTCGGGGTGAAGGGGCCCTCCAAAAAGAAAAAAAGAAAAAAAAAATCCGGA
>NC_139637.1:11433764-11453764 GCF_964638095.1 Poromitra crassiceps
AGAGGCTATAGGCCAGGGATACTCAACTTGCTTTGCCCGGGGGCCACTTTTGTGAAATGATAGAAGGCTAGGGGCCAGTTAATAAACAATCAATATACATTTTTCTGTAGCGGATTGTAGGTTTTTGGGGTGTCAGCCGGAGTTTAGTCTGACAATGTTGTGCACACCGGATAGTTAGTTAAGTTAAGTACATACATAAGTGCCTGGGTAGCGAGCAGACGGCGGTATTTGACAATTTAGCAGCTAAATCATAGATTATTGAAAGATATTCAATATTCCAGACTGAAATGCTGTAACAGAAGTGGAGTATTGGCCAGAATGACATGAACATTTGGACACTTATTCAGCGGGTATCTTACATGTTGCGTTCAGGTGCACTGTAATTATTATTATTTATTTATTTTGCAATTCCATTGCCCGCATGTGCCCCGCGGGCCACCAGTTGAGTATCACTGCTATATGCCTTGGTGAACAGGTGGGTTGACAGAAAGTCTAGAGGCCATAGACCTTGGTGAACAGGTGGGTTGACAGAAAGTCTAGAGGCCATATGCCTTGGTGAACAGGTGGGTTTACAGAAAGTCTAGAGGCCATATGCCTTGGTGAACAGGTGGGTTTACAGAAAGTCTAGAGGCCATAGGCCTTGGTGAACAGGTGGGTTTTCAGGTTTAGTTTGAAGAAGGGGAAGATCTCAGCTGGGAGAGAGTTCCACAGGGTGGGGGCTGCCACACTAAAAGCTCTGTTCCCAAAGGTCCGCAGGCGGGTGTGGAGGATGGAGAGCAGACCTGTGTCAGAGGACAGGGGTGTAGGAGCCAGTGGAGGTGGATGAGGGTGAGGGTGATGTCTGCCAGGGCTTGGTGCAGGAGAAAACCCTCAACCTGGCAGCTGAGTTCTGCACATGGAGCCTCTCCAGGGCTTTGCTGGGTACCCTGGACAGGACTCCAGACGGGGGTCTCTGCTACAGTAAAGTAAAGTAAAGTAAAGTAAAGTAAAGTAAAGTAAAGTAAAGTAAAGTAAATTACACACATCCACTTGATTAGCAGGTGCAGGACAAACAAATAATCAGTAACCAGTCAAAGAAGTAGAGTCCACACACTGCTGGAGACTTCTCCAAGTACATTTATTGTATTATGTTTCGCTCACAAACAACCTTCTTCAGAATGAATCATTCATTCTGAAGAAGGCTGTTTGTGACCATAACAATACAATAAATCTATTGGAGAAATCTCCAGCAGTGTGTGGATCTAACTCTTCTACTGTCTCTGCCACAGGGTCACGGGGTCAGAGAGAGATGACCAGAGTTAGGAAATGTTTTTGAGCTGATAGAAGGCAGATTTTGTGATGATTTGATGTGTGACTGATAGGAGGGGATGAAGAAAGTAACTTTAGTCAGGCTCAGCCACATGAGTGTGTGTGTGTGTGTGTGTGTGTGCGTGTGTGTGTGTGTGTGTGTGTGTGTGTGTGTGTGTGTGTGTGTGTGTGTGTGTGTGCGTGTGCGTGTGCGTGCGCGTGCGCGTGCGCGTGCGCGTGTGCGTGTGCGTGTGCGTGTGCGTGTGCATGTGCGTGTGCGTGTGTGTGTGTGTGTGTGTGTGTTGGGACTTGTAGTCGGCCATGATGAGCTCAGGTGAAGATGGGTCCACGCAATTTACATCCAATTTCTATGCTGTTAATAATCAAACATAATTTGCTCCTTCATGTTATTTCCAGTCTCCTGGGTTCATGTGAAAATGCAGATGAAAACATGGACACCACACAGGCTGTTGACCAGGTCCAAGAGGACATCATCTCACCCTGTCACTTTTCAACATGCAGAGTAGATCAACAGACTCCTATAGATCCTACGTGTGAAATCAACACCACAGGAGTGTGACAATGACACAAACCGTTGGCCAGTAAGGGTGTTGTGGTCTTTGACATCAGAGACCGGGGTTCGATTCAAAGTCATTTCAACCATAAGTCACATTTAACTTTTTGTTATTTAAGCTGAACTGAAGCCAACCATTTATCTAACTTAACCAAGTTGTTTCATGCCTAAATAAATCAAACTGTAACAGAGGTTTTTGGCTACGGTCTTGATGGAAAAGGCTCCCCTGTGTGTTCAGAAGTGAAGCCAAGGTGAGAAATAGTCAACATAGAGAGGACACACTATGTTGTGAATAATGAGAATGTGTTGAGATGATGGAGCCTCTAAACTGTGAACACTGTGTTGACTCTTACCCTAAAGCCTCTCGTGTCATAACTCTGTGTTTGTCTTTTCTTTTCATGTTTTATTGTTTTTAACTCTCTTCTTCTCTTAGTTGAACTATTTGACTCTTGTGAAGCCCTTTGTCTCTTTGCTCTGTGAAAACTGCTGTATGTATGAATAAACTTACTTAGTACAAGTGTAACAGTAAACACAGTAGACACTGTGCTCTGCTCAGGTTCAGACTCTGAACCTCAGAGTTTCTGTTCCAGGTTTTTCTTCTGCTTCTCTCATGCTGCCTTTATGTAAACAGGACTTTACGACCTTCACCGCCACACAGAGTGACTAGGAGCAGTCAACCAAGTCCTGAATATGAGTCGATCATAGAAACAAGTTAATCAGATCTTATCCCTTCTTCTCTTCTAGTTTATTTCCCTGCAGGCAGCAGCTGGTGGTGTGTTCTAGCATGTTGATAAACACATTCATTTTAACATGTCAACCTGAACTCACCTCTCACTCTAACACCAGCTAAACTCACAGTGTAGGCCTACTATGTGTGATACATTTAGCAGGAGAAGAGTTTACGAGCAGCACCTGAAGGCAGCAGCGTCTTGGAAAGTCCTGACTCTACTTTCACTTTCATGTCCAGTCCAGTCAGCAGCCAATCAGAAACAAGCTGGTGGTTGTTTATCTGTTGCTAGAGGCAACATGTTGGATTCGACAGCAGCAGAGTGAGGAGCTCAGACGCCCCCTGGTGGTTTATTATGGTTTACATCAGTGATTCTCAACCTTTTTCATATCAAGGACCCCTAGTTTAGTACACATTAGAACAACCACAGAAACCCATTTGACAAGATTCTGTCTCTTGTACCAAAATCTGAGCATATTTGTATTGCTATATATGATTTTGTCCATAATTGTGAATGTTTCAAGGTATTAAATCATGGCTAAAAGAGAAACAACAATGTTCTTCTCACACCTACTACCCCTGTAGACCTACCTGTATTTTGTGTAGATGTATTTTTGTGTATGTATCAATCAATACATTTTATATTTATATAGCACCAAATCACAACAAGAGTTACAGTGGACTCTTTGGTAACGCTTTATAATACAGCCCTCACACGCAAGATCTGTACTTACAGGGTAAGTATGGGGTACAAGAAGTGAATGTACCCTGTAAGTACAGGGTACCAAATCTGTAGTTACAGCACCTGAATGTGTCGAAATGCATCAGGAACTTCACAGTAAGACATGTGCATTATGGAGTAGTAGAGAAAAGTGTTGTGCAGAGATCTCGTCTTGTGGATGCAGTGTATGGAGACCTGTGTGCGCGTTTTGGGCTGCGCAGCAGACATCCCCATCCCCGCCCTCCCCACCCGCTCTACTGAGGTGAAACGACAGAACCCCAGCACGTCACCCACCCTACCGGACGAACTCAACGCGTTCTACGCTAGGTTCGACCCCTCTGCCAGAGCGCCTCCCCTCCTCCCCCACCCCTCTCCCCCTCAGGGAGACGACCTCTACACCCACGACTGCATGGCGACTCAAACTTCGAAAACCATCGTGAAGTTTGCAGACGACACAGCGCTCGTGGGGCTGATCTCGGAGGGCGACGAGACGGCCTACATTTACATTTACATTTACATTTACATTACGTCATTTGGCAGACGCTTTTATCCAAAGCGACTTACAATAACACATTTTTTGTCAGCAATAGAGCAATCAACTATGGAGCACAGTCTATGACAACTACAACTTCTGAAGGAACAGTGGTACAAGTTTAGGTTAGTGGTACAAGGTTGGTTAGTTTTTTTTTTTTTTTTTTTTTTTTTTTTTTAATAAGGAAAGAGAGAGAACGAAGTTAGATCAAGAAGGGCCCAGATGGAGCCTGAAAAGGTGTGTCTTTAGTATTTTCCGAAAGATCGGCAGTGATTCAGCAGTCCTGACCGAAGGTGGAAGCTCGTTCCACCATTGAGGTGCCAGGGATGAGAAGAGTCGAGATCGGGATGAGCGACTTTTGAGCCCCCGTAGCGAAGGAGGGGCGAGGCGACCTGCACTGGTGGAGGAGCGAAGGGAGCGCTGAGAGGTTTGGAACCTGACCATGGATTGCAGGTACAGGGGAGCTGACTGGTGTACTGCCCTGTAGGCCAGTACCAGTGTCTTGAATTTGATGCGGGCCGAGATGGGAAGCCAGTGGAGCTCCTGGAAGAGGGGAGTGACGTGAGAGAATTTGGGTTGGTTGAATACCAGACGGGCTGCAGCGTTCTGAATGAGCTGAAGCGGTCGGATGTCGGTGGCAGGTAGGCCGGCCAGGAGCACGTTGCAGTAGTCCAGGCGGGAGGAGACAAGAGACTGGACCAGGAGTTGAGTCGCTTCTCTTGTGAGAAAGGGACGGATTTTGCGGATGTTGTAGAGAGAGAACCTACAGGAGCGTGCTGTAGCAGCTATGTTGGCAAAGCAAGACAGCTGGTTGTCAAGGATCACCCCAAGGTTCTTAGCTGTTTGGGAGGGAAGTACAGTGGTGTTGTCAATGGAGATGGAGAGATCTGCGAGAGGGCAGTCTTTTCCTGGGAGGAAGAGTAGCTCTGTCTTACCAAGGTTGAGCTTGAGGTGGTGGGCAGACATCCAGTCGCCAATGTCTTTGAGGCATGCAGAGATGCGAGCCTCGATTTGAGTGTCGGAGGGGGGGAAGGAAAGGAAAAGCTGGGTGTCATCAGCATAGCAGTGATAAGAAAAGCCATGAGAAGAGATCACATAGGCAAGAGATCTGATATAGAGAAGGAAAAGTAAGGGGCCCAGGACTGAGCCCTGGGGGACACCGGTGGTAAGAGGACAGGATCTGGAGAGGGACCCTCTCCATGAGACCTGGTATGAGCGGTTTGAGAGGTAGGAAGCAAACCAGGAGAGTGCAGAACCTGAAATGCCAAGGTCAGACAGAGTGGAAAGAAGGATTTGGTGGTTGACTGTATCGAAGGCAGCAGACAGGTCAAGGAGGACAAGAACAGAAGAGAGGGATGAGGCCTTAGCAGTGTGAAGGGCCTCTGTGACAGCAAGAAGAGCTGTCTCAGTGGAGTGAGAGGCCTTGAAACCGGACTGCAGAGGGTCCAGGAGGTCATTTTGGGAGAGATAGAGAGAAAGTTGTTCGGACGCTGCTCGTTCGAGGGTTTTGGAAAGGAATGAGAGAAGAGAGACAGGTCTGTAGTTGTGAATAGCAGTAGGGTCAAGGGAGGGTTTCTTAAGCAGACTTGCAGTCTGCAGGCGGAACAAGACCAGAGGACAGAGAGGAGTTAATGAAGGTAGTGAGGAAGGGAGATATGTTAGGGGAGATGGTTTGGAGGAGAGAGGAAGGGATAGGATCGAGGGGGCAGTAAGTGGCTCGGTTCGAGCTGATGAGTTTAAGCACTTCATCAGGAGAGAGGGGAGAGAAGGAAGGAAATCCAGGGACAGGGGGCCGAGGAGCAGGATTGGAGTCGGGAGTGTTAGTGAGGGTGCCTGGAGGATGGAAGGAGGAGCTGATGTCATCCACCTTTTTAGTAAAGAAGGTTACAAAATCATCAGCAGAGAGGGAGGAGGGAGGGGGAGGGGAGGGAGGGTTATGGAGCGTGGAGAAGGTGGAGAACAGTTTACTGGGATTGGATGCAGAGGACTGGATTTCAGAGATGAAGAAGGAGGTTTTTGCTTTAGAGACAGCATCAGTGAAGTTTGAGTGGATATGGTGGTAGGAAGAGAGATCTTCAGGGAGATGTGATTTTCTCCATTTTCTCTCAGCTGCCCGAAGCTCAGTTCGATAAGTTCGCAGAGATTCAGTCAGCCAAGGAGAAGGGGGAGAAGATCGGGCAGGCTTAGTGGTGAGTGGGCAAAGAGAATCAAGAGCGGAGGAGAGAGAGGAGAGAAGAGTGGTGGAAGCCTCGTCGGTGGACAGGAGAGCAAATTGCTCGGCAGGGGGAAGTAGGGAGAGGACGGTAGAAGAGAGGGAGTCGGGTGAGAGAGTTTTTAGGTTGCGTCGGGTGGTGGTAGAGTGAGGGGGAGATGGGTGGGAGGAGGGGAGGGGGATGGGAAGGGAGAAGGTGATAAAGTGGTGGTCGGATACAGGAAGAGGAGTCACAGTGAGATTAGAGGTGGAGCAGGATCTGGTGAAGACCAGGTCAAGCACATTCCCTGCTTTGTGAGTAGGAGGAGATTGAGAGAGGTAAAGGTCAAAGGATGAGAAGAAGTTAAGGAAAGACAGAGATTGTAAGGTTACTGGCTGGATGTTGAAGTCTCCCAGAAAGATGAGTGGAGTACCATCCTCAGGAAAGACGGAGAGGAGGGTGTCCAGCTCGTCCAGAAAGTGACCAAGCGGACCAGGCGGGCGGTAGATTACCACAATGTTGAGCTTGATGGGTAGGGATACGGCAACTGCATGGGACTCAAAAGATGAGATAGACAGATGAGAGAGAGAGGTGACAGTGTAGGTCCATTTGGGAGAGATGAGGATACCAGTGCCTCCGCCACGGCCAGAGGCTCTAGGGGTGTGCGAGAAGGAATAGGCAGCAGAGAGCGGTGCAGTGTTTTCAGGAATGATCCAGGTCTCTGTGAGAGCTAGAAAGTGGAGGGTTTGAGATAGAGCATGAGCCGAGATGGTCTCAGTTTTCTTAACTGTGGGCTGAGGTTACAACAGGGATGGGAAGAAAACACATAGTTAGGTAGATGAGTAGGTAGAATAAGAGAGGTAGCAAAAAACCCTATTCTATGGCCTCCCCTCGAAGGACTCCCGCAGAAAGACTCCCTTGTCTTTGTGCCCGAGTCTTTGTGCCGCGAGGCTACGTGCCGCTTACCACTGCCGCTGTAGACTGACAGTGTTCAGAAATACTGCTTCAACAGGGCTATAAGCCACGCCTATCTAATCAGATAGAGAGGAGGTGGGGGCCCTGGAACAATGGTGCCAGGACAACCACCTCTCTCTGAACGTCTCCAAGACCAAGGAGATCATTGTAGACTACAGGAGGGGGGGGGGCACACACCCCCCAATCACCATCAACGGCACAGTGGTGGAAAGGGTGGACAGCTTCAAGTACCTGGGAGTCAACATCCACCAGGACCTGACTTGGGCCGGCCACACCGCCACTGTTGTCAAAAAGGCCCAACAGCGAATACACGGACTCAGGCGCCTGAAGAAATTTGGGCTAAGGCCAGAAATCCTTACGGACTTCTACAGAGGCACCATTGAAAGCCTGCTGACTGGCTGCTTCACCACCTTCACCACTACGGGAACTGTACCACCATGGACCGCAGGGCGCTACGGAGAGTGAGACGCGCGGCCCAGCACGTATATATATATATATATATATATATATATATATATATATATATATATATATATATATATATATATATATGCCGTGGTATTCACCCAGTCAGTGGGTTCTATTTGTCTTGTTATTACTCCCATGTTCCATTCTATGTAGCTCCTCCACTACTTGCTCCGTGATCGCTACAGGAACCTTCCTCTGAGAATGTACTACTGGTGTAATATCTGGATTCATCTGGATATGGTGTTTTCCTGCTAATCCAGAAAACAAGTCTTCAAATCCTGTCAGAATGTCATTTTGTTTTTCCACAGCATATATCCTCTTCACCAAGCCTAGCTTTGTGCATGTTGCTTTGCCCAGTATTGCTGGAACATGTTGCTGCACTATCTCAAACTCTATTTTGCGTTTTTGTCCTTTGTGCACACAGGTGACTGATGTTCTGCCCAATGGCGCCGACTTGTGGCCGAAATATGCAACAAGCATTTCAATATTTTTGATGCACACCTCCTGTTCCACTTTAAGTGTGCCAATGAACATGTCACTGTTGCCCTCACACTGTTCCACAGGATGCATTTTCCTTGCTTGGACTTGTGATTTGCACATCTTTGCAAAATGATGTCTTTTCTGACATAACTTGCATGTCTGACCAAAGGCTGGGCATTTTCTGTATTGACACGATTTCACGATTTCAGACGGCAGCCCGTCTTTATTGTCACACAACACACTACAACACATGCATGCGGCCACTACACACACTCATGCTGACGGTGGCCGGTGAAATATGTCCTCTGCATTTGACCCACGCTGCATGTTTTTAGTTGGGGGTAATGTACGGAGGAACCCCCTGGGGGGTACGGGGAGAACATGCAAACTCCACACAGAAAGGCCCTTTCGACGAGATAGCCCACCTAGGCAGTAGGCACTGAAGATATGGGGGGGTCACAACTCCAGCGCCCACAGCGTCCCAGGTGGGAATCGAACCCAGGACCTTCGAGCTGTGAGGCGACAGCGCTTACCACTGCACCACCATACCCAGTATTGGTGCTTGTAACCACATCTGCTGCAGTTAACTTCCTTTTGATCATCTTGTGGAGGTGGCTTTGTTCTGCTCCTGTCGCCTCTGTCTCTCTTGGCATAGGCAGTCTTTACTGTTTTTATTTTGTGCACTTCAATTTCTTCATTTAGCACTTTAACCTGACTTGACGTGATCTCACTGGCACGGCAGACATCAATTGCCTTTTCTAGTGTAAGATCCGCCTCTCTCAATAGCTGCCTCTCACTTGATCGTCCCTTATGCCGCATACAATCCTGTCACGTATTAACCATTCATGCAGTTGTCTGAACTCACAGTCCTTGGCTTGTTTTTCAAGTCTGTCACGTAGGCATCTATGGTCTCTGTTGGTCCTTGAGCCCTCGTGAAGAACATATGACAGATGTACGGCAGGTTTTTTCTTGGTTCGCAGTAGTCTTGAAACTTTTTCTTCAATACTGCAATTTTATCCTTCTCTCCGTCTCGGAAGACAAACATGTTGCAAACCTTCATTGCTTCTTCCCCCGCCACGTGCAGAAATGTAGCACACTGCACGTTTTCTCTGCCACGCCGCTTGCGATGCAAAACAGCTCAAACTTCTGGATCCATATTTCCCAGTTCTCGGTGAGATTACCCTGCAGGCTCAAACTCGACGGTGGCTGCAACTGAGACAACTTTCAGTGTTCTTTCTTTTCTTTTCCAGTTTATTCTGACACCATGTTATATATATTGACGTGACTCGGACACCGCTTAGACAACAACTGATGTTTATTCACCAACCCGGATGTATATACATTCTTATACGTCATGACGTCATACGCACTCTGACGCTACGCATATTCACACAATATGTTACAGGGAGCAAAAGTTGCATGCAAGTCTATGTAGGGAGACGGAACTCTTTCTAGGCGCTAGCCGAAAGAGGTCCAACTCTTCAAGTTCAACTCTGAGACTTCAAAGGGGAAAAACGGCAAAACAACGAGTCACCCACCCTGCCAGACGAACTCAACGCGTTCTATGCCAGGTTCGACCCCTCTGCCAGAGCGCCTCCCCTCCTCTCCCACCCCTCTCCTCCTCTCCTCCCCCCCATCACCCCTCCTCCCTCCTCCCCCCCACCACCCCCCCTCCTCTCCTCCCCCCCCTGCCACCTCCTCTCCTCCCCCCCTGCCACCTCTCTCCCCCCACCACCCCTCCCCCCCTACCACCTCTCCCCCCCACCACCCCTCCCCCTTCCCCCCCTCACCACCCCTCCTCCTCTCCCCCCCCCCACTGCCCTCCACCACCCCTCCTCCTCTCCCCCCCCCCACCACCCCTCCTCCTCTCCCCCCCCCACTGCCCTCCTCTCCCCGCCACCTCTCCTGGGGCTCCTCAACCGAGGCTCTGCTCGGGAAGAGGGCCGGACCCCTTGGTACCGGGCTGACCCATACCGGCCTGGGGTCTCCGGCTCACAGGCGAGGGCCTGGGCCGAAGGTATTCCGTCATGATGGCTTGCGCCCTGATGATGGTGACTCCTGCGCCCGCTGGGGCTGCGGGATACATTGGCGTCTCTGTCGTCATAGGTCAAACCTCCATGACCTGACCTGTCCCGACTTGACTGGTGGCCAGCTTGATGGGACCTGCCAGTGCGTTGGGATTCCTTGAAGTATTCAGTGGTGTCCCGGTTGGTCTCCCTTTGGCGCGCGATCTTATGTTCGAACTCAGCCCTTGTCTGGGCTAGATCGGCTCTTGCCTGGGCTGCCTGAGCAGGGAGTCGGTTTTCCTGGTGGCTGCGGATGAGCTCCTGCCCCGATCGGATCGTCTGTTGGGAGTGTAGGGGGTCTGGCCCCTGACTACTACTCCTGCTGTATCCAGATTCGATCTGCTGGGGAAGGGATTGCTCCTCTGGTCGGCGAGGTGCCGTGACCAGAGCGAGCTCACCTGACTCCTGTTCCATCTCTGAGCGTCGCAAGTCCTCTGATCCGCTCGAAGGACCAATTTGTAGCGAAGCTTGTGGGCTTGCCTCGTGAAGTGTGCTGGATCGTAGATGAGGGCTCACGGGCCGTGGTCGATCAGAACCACAGAGATGTCGGTCCTCGGACGCGGTTGAAATACCACTCGTGACCTGGCTGGTTGTAAGGCAGTCGGTCACCAGGGCCTGGCTGGTTGTAAGACAGCCAGGATTCAGCTCGGGTTCGGATTTGGTCGTGGTGAGGGTAGACATTATGAAGTAGAATAGAGAGGAAGTAGGAATACCGGCTACAGCGTCACAGAGCACCTTGTATATATATGTTATGTCTGACATCGCCGATGACCTCACAGGTGAACTCTATGCTATGACATCATCGGTGACCCCGTAAAGTCCCGTCTGCCATCACAGTCAGCCTAGATCGCCTGACGTCGCCGATGACCTCACAGGTGAACTCTGACGTCATCATTGATGATGTCATCATCATTACGTCGTTGGCGCGCCGGCTCGTGGGCATCGACTGCCCCAAGAACAGGCCTGACGGTGGGCCATTATGGACCCTTTTCTAGACAAAGTTTTTACTCCCCCTCATTCATTCAAATCTTTTTTTACAATATTTTATTAAGATTTTACACATAGAAAACATAAACATGCAAAGTCAATAAACGCCACATAAAATGCTCATACCCATAAAGAAAACAGAAGGTTTGACATAAACGGGTCGTTTTTTTTTTTTTTTTTTATCCTATAATAAGTGAATGTGAATGTGTTAGCAATGTGTTAGCAGAATTGTGTTGGGCCACAGCTATGTCATTTTACATGCGATCAGGCTGAATCTTTCAGAAAGTGTAAAGAGCAGACCTGCAGGTGCTTTTTTAAATGAGGTAATCAGGTGACACAACTGTTTTATTATAGTATTTTATTAGTTGCTGAATCGCTGAACATGATTGTAAATAATCATAGGCTATTGCAATTGGACATTGCTTGACCACATTAACCTGATTACATTTACACCTGGTACGGTATTAGTAACGTGGAATTAATAATATTATAATTATTGTATGTATGACGGGAGTGTAGGAAGTGAAATATGTCTCAAATTGTACATACTGTATTAGGTTACAAAAACAAAACTATTGCTGTGGTACTTATTGTTATTTAATATTGGCACCTTTTCAGAGTAGCAGAGGCGGCTCTAAATTATAGCTATAGGAAAAATGTAGCCTATAATAGGCTACATTTTTCCTCCTAAAATATGTTTCCTCTTGCTATTGCATTGCATTATGATGGTCCATACCTGATGTTCTAGTCATGTGATCTTCAAGTTGTTCTCATCAGGCTCTATTGGCACTGTAGGTTTTTGTGCCTAATTGTACATTTTATCAAGGGAGCTTTGTTTAAACACGTGTGTGTTTATATGAAGAAAGTGTGTTTGTATAAACACGTGTGTGTTTATATGAAGAAAGTGTGTTTGTATAAACACGTGTGTGCTTATATGAAGAAAGTGTGTTTGTATAAACATGTGTGTGCTTATATGAAGAAAGTGTGTTTGTATAAACATGTGTGTGCTTATATGAAGAAAGTGTGTTTGTATAAACATGTGTGTGTTTATATGAAGAAAGTGTGTTTGTATAAACATGTGTGTGCTTATATGAAGAAAGTGTGTTTGTATAAACATGTGTGTGCTTATATGAAGAAAGTGTGTTTGTATAAACATGTGTGTGCTTATATGAAGAAAGTGTGTTTGTATAAACATGTGTGTGCTTATATGAAGAAAGTGTGTTTGTATAAACATGTGTGTGCTTATATGAAGAAAGTGTGTTTGTATAAACATGTGTGTGCTTATATGAAGAAAGTGTGTTTTTATAAACATGTGTGTGGTTATATGAAGAAAGTGTGTTTGTATAAACATGTGTGTGCTTATATGAAGAAAGTGTGTTTGTATAAACACGTGTGTGTTTATATGAAGAAAGTGTGTTTGTATAAACATGTGTGTGCTTATATGAAGAAAGTGTGTTTGTATAAACATGTGTGTGCTTATATGAAGAAAGTGTGTTTGTATAAACATGTGTGTGCTTATATGAAGAAAGTGTGTTTGTATAAACATGTGTGTGTTTATATGAAGAAAGTGTGTTTGTATAAACATGTGTGTGCTTATATGAAGAAAGTGTGTTTGTATAAACATGTGTGTGTTTATATGAAGAAAGTGTGTTTGTATAAACATGTGTGTGCTTATATGAAGACAGTGTGTTTGTATAAACATGTGTGTGCTTATATGAAGATGTGCATATATTAATGTATTTTCTCACTCCTTGTACTTTACCATGCTTTTTTAAAATGTATTATTATTATCAGCCATTTCCCCCTGACTGTGGTTTATCAGGACTTTTCAAAGTCTGAGGGTGTGGGCCTCCCCCCAGACAAAAATTGGGGACAAAGACCCCCCCTCACCCCAGTTTACTTGTTGACTGTCTGTAGTTTTGCTAAATTCCTGGATGCCTGTGGGATCATGATTATGTTATTTCGTCCCAGCAATTATGACTGAGACAAGATAGCTTCAGACTATTTAAATAAAGGTCGGTCTGAAGCCATTTATTTGTTTATTTATTTTATAAACTACTGTATATCTTAACAAAATCACACACATTTAGGCTATTCTATGTGATCTCCTACTTTGAAAACCTCTTATATGGTTCATCACATGAGTTGTCAGGTGACCCCCTGAGAAGGGTATTTGTAGGTCAGATCAGAAGCATCAGAATTCTTTATTTGCCAAGGTATGTTTTCACATACAAGGAAATTGTCTTGGTGTGATTGGTGCTCAAGTAACCTGATACATTAGAACCAATATACGTACCAATATACCAATATATATATATATAAATAAGTTATACAGAATGTAAAAAGATTCACAGATATTAACAGATAATGATATACACAGTATTAACAGATATAAACAGTCTTGACAAGGTGAGGTAAGGTGTGTCTCTGTCTAGTTGTTTCTTATCTGAGGAAGGGCTTGTTGCCTGAAACGTTACCTTTGTGGTAACACCATTGACCTATATTACCAATAGATGGTGGGACTAACTTCTAGTGTGCAGACTGTAATTTGTTATGTTCAGTTACGCTTCAGTTCTGCACTGTTTTTCACTGATTGGATGTGCGTGCTTTTTACTTTCATGCTGACTGGACTGGATATGGAAATGAAAGTAAAGAGCTAGCACTTTTCAGAGACGCTGCTGCCTTCAGGTGCTGTATGTAAACTCTACACCTGCTAAGTTAGTGTTGGTGAAAACACTAACTTGACACACACATGAGGATTAATCCTCATGAAGACCATTTAAAAGGTGTTTTCGAGGTTTTCATGTCAACAGAAGTGAATATAAAGTTATGGAATATTACAGTAATCATAAGTGCTATGGGATTATAATCAATGATGGACTGTAAATATGGACAGAGCTTCATAATCAATTACACCGATACTATGATAAATATAGAACTACTAAATATGTAATGATGACATGGGAGACTTTTCCCAAGGATCTTTCATGTGATGCTGACACAACACAAACAAACATAAGGAGAGTCTCAGCTACAATAACAAAGTGATAGAGTGCTCCCCAAAGATTTATTGTAGGAAAAGACATCTCACTCCAGTAGATATATGAGAATCTAACACTCAGAAAACCTTAAAGCAGATAACATCTTGAAGCAGTTGATGTGATTTCACAGATGAAGTTAAAGGACAGAAGCCTTTCATCTGACTCAGTTTGAGGAAGTTAGTCGCTGGAAAAGAATCATGTCACACAGGAAGGCGAAGCCTCAAGTCACAAATACATTCGACTCGAGTGACACACACATACATGTCATGTGACATACATGTGCTGTATGTCATGCTACATATGTCTGCTGTATGTCATGCTACATGTCTCAGTACATACACTATGTGCCCTACATCACATTATGTCACACACATTTTCACTGCCAACTCCGTCAGGACTTTTCCCCCAAATCTTTTCTACTACGCCCACTTTATTTTTATTTTTATGGTGGTTAGGGTTAGGGCAGTGGTTCTCAAAGTTTTTCACATGAGGGACCCCTAAACTGACAAGACCACGGACCCCTATTTGATAGGATTTTGTCCCACAGTCCCCCATATGATAAGATTGATGCTTTTAGATGTTTTATTACAGAAAGTGTATAAAACCCATGACCAAAATAGTAATTGTGTTACTTATGAATGGAATTATAGGGGAAATAAATTACCCCCCTTTTGGCTGGGGACCCCCTGAAACCCCCCCAAGGACTCCTGGGGGTCCCCGGACCCCTATTTGAGAATCATTGGGTTAAGGTTAGGGTTATGGTTTGGGTTAAGTATGTGCCATACATCATGTATATCACATTAGCACAGCACATAGACAACAGTATATGTATATCACCAAACATGTATGTGCTGTAGATCATGTGTCACAGCACATGTGCAGTGTATCACAGAAGGCTTGAAGCAGAAACAGCGGCTCTTCCTCTCCAGCAGGTGGCAGCACTGAAAACAAAAGAAAGGAGGTTGAGTTCCCCGCTGACTTTCTCTTCCAGGAGACAAACAACAGGACTCCTACTATCAATGATTCCTACCTCAGTTAGTGGGAACCAGAACCCGACCTGATTTAAAACAAGAGAAGAAGAGACTGCTGTTATTTAGTCATTATTATGTTATTGTTCTGTGAAGTCTGAAGAGTCTGAACTGGTCTGATGTGGTCTGAACTGGTCTCAAGTGATCTGAACTGGTCTGAACTGGTCTCAAGTGATCTGAACTGGTCTGAAGTGTCTAAAGTCTGAAGTAGTCTGAAGTGGTCTAGTGCAGTAGTTCTCAACATTTTTCACATGAAGGACCCCTAAACTGACAAAGATTAGACCACGGAACCCCATTTGATAGGATTTTGTCCCACGGTCCCCATTTGATAATAAGATTGATGCTTTTAGAGGTTTTATTACAGAAAGTGTAGAAAACCCATGAACAAAATAGTCATTATGTTACTTATGAATGGAATTATAGCCCAAACAAATTGCCACCCTTTTGGCTGGGGACCCCCTGGAACCGCGTGATTTCTAAACCCACATAGGATAAGCAATAACCACGCCCTGTGGCGCCGGGATTGGCCAGGAGCATTGAAGCTTGGGACTAAAGCACCTGGGGTTTTTCATCTTTTAAAATAAAGATGTTTAAAAAACTATTGCTTGTTACATTTTCAGTGCTGTACCTTTTCTCTGGGTAAGAATTGAGCTTGAAATTAACGATACATTATATTATATGACCTATGAACGTGAACACAACACCGTTTATATTATTGCATGTTTTTGTAGTTTGTGTACATTGTGTAGATTACAATTATTATGCTTATTATTGTAACGTGTCGGGTAATCCAAGTATTACCTGTAATGTGATGTGCAACATAAGTGTCTCAACGGTAGCTAGGAACTAATGTGTGTGGGTGTGCCCCTAGGGGAAACGGGGTATATATGACCAGCGGCCGGGGTGCCGGATGTCAGTCAAGCTATGGAGTGAGCGAGACCGGGTGTTGTGTGTAGAGCTAGCTCTGTGAAGCTAGCTGCTAGGAGCTAAAGAAGCCTGTGAATAAAGAACCTGTACCAACTACAACTCTCCGTTCCTTGGACAAATACCCACTTTGTTACATTGGTGTCAGACAGTAAAGCGGTAGCGCCTCTGATTCGGTCGAGAGGGGAGAGAGTGAGGAGGAACAGCAGAGAAAAGTTAGAGATCAAAGGCTCGAGCGACCTAGCGGTAGCGAGCTAGCTGTGTGAGCTAGCTGCTACGAGCGCCACGTGTGATGGTGCGCCTAGAAGAAAGCCTGTCGGCGAACGGGAGAAAAGAGGGGCTGACGACAGAGATCAGCTCGATGCTGGCGGGCATGGAAGCCCGTGTGTTGAAAGAAGTCAGACGGCTGGTGGAAGAAACTCCTGCTTGGGCAGTAGAGGTGATGCGGACGCTGCGAGAAGTCATGCAGCGGGTGGATTTGATGAGCGCAGAGGGAGCGCAGTGTGGAGAACGGCTGGAGGAACCACAAAATAGACTGTGTTGGAGCTGTGGAGAACCGGGCCATGTGGCGAGGTGGTGCCGAGGCGGACCCGGGAGACGGACCGGGTATGCGGGACAACGACATGGACAGCAGGGAGCCTGCTGGGCATGCGGCGCGATCGGACATTTAGCCAGAGAATGTCAAGAAGCTGTCGGGGATTGGAGGACAGCGAGAGAGGAGAGACAGGTGAGGCTTTGTTGGGCTTGCCAGTCGCCTGAACATTTAGCTAGAGACTGCACTAAGAGTGTGAACGCTGGAAGAGACACACAGCCGGGGGAGCAGCCCGAGCAACAAGCAGTGGAGCAGCCTGAGCAACAAGCGGCGGAGCAGCGGAGCAGTACAGAGGCGATTGTTCTGGGCAGGAGAGTGACTGTTGAGCCGGCCCAGGCTAGCTGCTCTGCATGCCAGCCAGTGGTGGGGGAGATCGCCATCAGCGACGAGACCATCAGGATAATGGGAATCGTTTTGAACAGCCAGAGGGAGGTGAGCGACATCATCTGCAGAGCTGTTACAGTCGGGGGAGCGGCGCTCGTGTCCCCGGGGGAGCGAGAGGGGTCAACGCTGGAGGAGCCGGCCCAGCCAAGCCGCTGCACAGCCCCCACGGCTGCGCTGCAGAAAGTCGAGGTGGAGATCGACGCCGATGGTGTCCGCCCTGCTGTCCTCAACACGCCGCCCCCTGGGGGAGCGGGACGGGAGGACGAGCGAGTGCAAGAGGTGGAGCAGACAGACGAAGACAGGGCCATCTGGGAGGTCGACGGGCATGAGCGGAGACGCAGACAGATGGAGGATGCGGATATCGGTCCGGTGTATGCGTGGGTGGCGGCCGGACGCCGGCCCCCTGTGGAGGAGATTCACATGTTTTCCGGTGCCACGAAAGGATTGTGGAACATGTTTTCGGACCTGCAACTGGGTGGAGCTGGGGTTTTAGAGAGAAAGGGGCACGGGAAAAGCGGGACCCAGTGGGTGGTACCCGGTTGCCTGCGAGAATTGGCACTGAAGTGGATGCACAAGGGCCCATACGGTGATCGTGGGCCCGAAGAGACACTCAGCCTCATCCGTGGACATTTCTATTGGGGCAAACAAAAGGAGGACGTGCGGAGATACTGCAGGGAGTGTGAGGTCTGTGGGGCACAAAGGGGGGACCGAAAAGAGTTACACTGCAGAGGACTAACCCCACTGGGGGTTGAGCGGGACTAGCATGCTTTAGGTGGGACATAAGCTTTAAAAGGGGGGATGGAAATAGTGGTTGAAGTGAAGTGGGATAATGTGAATAAGAAAAAAAAGGTTTAAATGAAGGTAATGGGAAAAAAGAATGATGTCAATGTGATGGGTTGTAAAGAGAAAAGAGGGAATGTAAATGTTGGGGCTTGTGTTAAGTGAAAATGTTGGGGAAAAGGGTGCTAATGGGAAGTAACTAAATGATGGTGGGAGTGAATGCAAAATAAGTGGTGTTAAAGAGAAGGGCTATTGGAATGGGAATGTGAACAGAAATGTGGGTTGAATTTAAAGGAATGGGAAAAGAGGGAAGAAATGAAAAGAAATGCAAATAGTGGTGGTGGAATGAAAATTAAGAAGTGCGCTAAAAAGATAAGAGATTATGTGGGAAATTGGGGGAATACAAAATGTTGTGGGGTGGTGTGTTTTGGTACAGGGGGATATGTGTGGGTTGTGGGTGTTAACGTGGACGTTAACAAATGTTGGGTGAGGAGTATGTAACGTGTCGGGTAATCCAAGTATTACCTGTAATGTGATGTGCAACATAAGTGTCTCAACGGTAGCTAGGAACTAATGTGTGTGGGTGTGCCCCTAGGGGAAACGGGGTATATATGACCAGCGGCCGGGGTGCCGGATGTCAGTCAAGCTATGGAGTGAGCGAGACCGGGTGTTGTGTGTAGAGCTAGCTCTGTGAAGCTAGCTGCTAGGAGCTAAAGAAGCCTGTGAATAAAGAACCTGTACCAACTACAACTCTCCGTTCCTTGGACAAATACCCACTTTGTTACATTATTATTATTACTATGCTAAGGAAGGTAGGTGACCATAATTAATTTCAATGTCCCCTCTCAATATCGCTGTCTGTTCTCAAGAGCTATTCAGTTGGTTCATGAAATCGCTGGGCTGCGTGCCCTCCAGTGTTGCTCCTGGCCAATCCCGGCGCCACAGGGCGTGGTTATTGCTTATCCTATGTGGGGTTAGAAATCACGCCCTGGAACCCCCTCAAGGACCCCACTTGAGAACCACTGGTCTAGTGGACTGACCTTGGGCCTTCCTCCTGTAGAAGATGAATCCAGCCAGAGGTAAGATGAGACCCAGAGCCAGTCCTGAGGCTCCGATGGCCATCTTGTTCCTCTTAGACTCAGGCATGGAGGGATCTGTGGAGACATTGAGATGGTTGATTTCAGACAGTCCAGTGTAACTCAATCTGACTGGCTTGTCCAAGGAGACGTGTTTTAGCTGGTGACTGTGTGGACACGTCTCAGTAACATGATTCACTTTTATTACTGTGATGACTTCACACCTCAGCCCCACTCCGGGAATACTGTTATTTTTTTATTTTGTAAAATAAAAGCACATATTCAGAGATTACATGTCCAAGGCTACTAATGATAAATGGACATACTAACAACATACTCCTAAATGTCTTTATAGTAAGATAATTTATAGCTCAAGTACTCACACATTCCACTAGAGGGACAAGAGGTGGACTGATAACTTTACCTGTAGTCCAATTATATGAAGAGGGCTGTATTTTACAGGGTGATAGTAACGTGGAACAGTCTTCCAGGTGATGTTTGTTACATCAAAGGAAAGGCTTGTTTTAAAAGGAAACTTAGACTCCACATACACTCATACATACATACATACATACACTCATACATAAAATACAATTTTATTCGGCAGGCTAGCTTGAGTACTTGCGGACCTTGCTACATCTGGTTCTAAATTATCTTTTATCTTGTTTTATTCTCTCTTTTTCTCATATGATATATGTTTTTTGTGATACATGTTTTTTAGTATATTCTATTTGTATTCTTTCTTATGTGATACATGTTTTTTGTGATACATGTTTTTTTAGTACTATATTCTATTTGTGTATTCTTTCTTATGTGATACATGTTTTGTGTTTTGTGTATTCTATTGCATTGTCTGTTATGTAATGTATATTTCTTGGACCTGCAGGAAGACTAGCGGTCGTGTAGGCGTCAGCTAATGTGGATCTGTTTTAATAAACAAATAAACAAATACTGATCAGTAATATCTGATCACTGATATGACAGATTAGGATGAATAATAGGATTATTAATTATAAGTGTTATAGTGACACAGTAATGTCACACAGTACAATCCAATGGGAGGCTAAAGAAGAGTGATATGCCAGAATCTGACCTGCATCTACATGAGTCTCTGATTAAAGTGTGTGATTGTTTCTCTAGAGGAGGACCACAGAAGGAAATATAAT
>NC_139637.1:11456264-11481264 GCF_964638095.1 Poromitra crassiceps
ATAGATGCATACAGACTAGAGAGACTGTCAAAAATACTTCAATCTGGTGAATTGTCATCAATAGATAAATTATAAACCAATACAGATGTTTAATCGAAGGTTGACAGCAAACACATAGAACTATTTCCTATAAACTGCATCTACATGTGTGTGTGTGTGTGTGGGGGGGGGAGTTCAGTTATACTCAAAAAATGAAACAGTAAAAACACTCAAATCTGACAGAAAGGTTTGTAATTGTGGAAATGTTGTTTTCTTCAAATTAAATAATTGACAAAGATGTAGAATGAAAGTAGTAGATGTGTTTATTATTATGACTGAGGTTAATTTGATGCGTTTATTGTAGAGAGCAGCAGCTCACCTGTCTTAGACAGAACAAGTTGGTAGTCAATGTCAACGTTGGGTTTGCAGATGTACTTTCCCTGCGTCATCGTCCTGATCACTGCAGGATCTTTGTTCCAGGCCTCTGCGATCTTCACCCCATACTCAGTGTAGCCAACAAACTTCCCCACACTGGTGCTGAACCTGGCGATCTCATCCTTGTTGTAATACGTAGAGTAAATGTACTCTATGTCCTTCAGCTCAGTGGAGTTGAACACACAACGCGTCACATCACTATTCTCAAATCCATCTGGAGATCAAAGACAAACTCTGTTTAGTTTCACAGATATAAATATAATTCATGTTCAAACTGAAGATTATTATCTCTGAGGTAGTTATTGATCAGTTTAGGTATTGATGTATTGATCCTACCTGCTCCATACAGACTGATGAAGAAGAGGGAGAAGAGCAGAACAGATGAAGCCATGTCCCTCTGTTGAGTTCACTAAGTGACAGACTCAACCCGAGTCCTGCTATAAAAACCAATGTAGGAGCAACACACTGGTCACATGACCAGCATCACCTGTTGCCAGGCAGACAGTCCGGCCTAAAGGCTGCTGGTGGCAGAGAGTATAGTATCCAGACCCATATGAATCACAGTTGTCACACTCTTCATATAGGTCTGGACCTATGTGCCCATCCACTGTTTATTCAGTACAGATACTGTCGGGGATACCTGATTGGCTGGTCGATGTAGGTGGTGAGACCTTATTAAATTATTAATCTAACGTGATCTAACATGACCAATAATAAGTTAACTAAGTTAAGTTAGTTAGTTATCATTTATTTCCTTTATTTATCCACATGGGGAAATTCATAATGCATTGCAGAGCGCTGCTAGCTCTATGTGGCAGTATTAAAACGCCACTGACCAGTTCTATATAACTACCAACCATTTCAAGCCACGCTCTTTCCATAAAGCCCACCAGCTTTGATATCTGTTGGCTAGTTGTCGATATTTATAACAATAGGCTACTATGGCTCTAAAATACAATTTTTATCTAAGCTGGCAAACTGTCATGGCAGCTGTTTCCGGTAACTGTTTCCAGTGTTCCAGCTCTGGACCAGACTAGGAGTTTAACAAAGTGAGAACAGACATAGAAAGATAACAGCGCTGCTGTCATTGGGCTGCACTGATAATCGGTGGAACAAGGTAAATAGCCTAAGTTCTTATCAATTTAAATTATTTGGCAGAATTGTCGAAGCAGTTCGATGATTGACACTGACAGCAACCAATCAGTTGGGACTGAAAATACGTCACCGAATCAGCTGGGCAATCTACGGTCGGTTATCATATGGACAGACAGACAAGCAGGCAGACAGGCAAACGGGCAGGTAGACAGAGAGACAGACAGGCAGAAAGACAGGCAGGTAGACGGAGACAGACAGACAGACTATAGCAATAAGTAAATAGGACAGATTTAAGCTGATGATAACATTGATTTGTTGATCAATCAAAGTATCTCAATACACACTGGATACCACTCCACTGACAGTATTTAACTTGCACTTTATTTTGGGATCAACAGTCATTCTGTGTTGTTTTGCTGTTTTACTTTGAGGGGCTGTGATCGAGCTGGTGTAACGGCTGTAGAATGTTCACAAAAATACCCCCCCCCCCCCCCCTAATAATAATAGCATATTTTCACCACACTGCTCGGTCACATGAACTCAAGATTCAAGATTCAAGATTTTTTATTGTCAATCCGTAGTAAGTATCTGTCAGGCTTGGAGCCGGAAAAACCCAGAAGCAGACAGACAACCATGTAAGTGTCAAAAAGTGAACAGAGTTTATTAATGGATCAAAGTGGGGCACTCCGTGTGCTCAGTGGGGGAACAGGCAGAGGATCCTAAAACACAGAGGACAGATGGATCAGGCAGGCAGGCAAAACAGGTAGGCAAAAGGTTACTCTTTAAAGTGTAAAAGAAGGTTCAGAACTCATAGCGATGCTCAACTGGCTGGATACAAACCGTGAATGGCAATGTTCCAGCATGGACTGACAGGCTGAGGCAGTATTTGTAGGGCCGTGCTGATTGGTGGTGATTGCACACTGATGCTGGCCAGGTGTGTGGAGCCTGTGGAGCCTCCCACTGGTGGCGTCATAGGCAGAGTCACAGGTGGAGTTGTGACAGTATCACGTGTGAAATTCTTGTGCTGTAGACTCCGTTACAACATTGTGCAAAATAACAGGGCATATGGGTGCAGGAAAACAAGAGAAACAACAAGCAATAAGGCAGTAAAGCAATAAAAAACAAGACAAAAACAGTGACATAGTCACTGCACGTAGTGCAAATAGCATAGACATAATTAAACATACTTAATAGTAGCAGCTACAGTACTGGATTGTTGGGAGTTATTTGTGTTTGTTAAAGAGTCTTGTGGCCTGCCTGGTAGAAACTGTCCCTCAAGCGATTTGTGCATGCCTTTGTGGACCCTATCTCCATGGACTGACTGTTGTGTTGATGTGTGTGAGCTGCAACCAATCACGTCTGATGACAGACAACAGCAAACAAGATGAGTGACAGTCACAAATGAAGCAGCATTTAGATGCATTTTTAATAACAGACAACCTAAAGGCAGAATGTAAGGTAAATATATTATATCATATTAAGCAGGGTTTACTATGTTGTTGTTATATAGCCTACATCATGTTATGTTTTTACATTATTTCATTACCAAACATAGGCTAATGTTAAATTATGGTATTCTGGAAATTATAATCTTTAGTATAATTAATTGAATAATGTAAGTGATACATATGCACACATACCAATCATAAGTCAAAACATTACTAATTTACTGAATGATAAAAGCCAGAAAGGGCCAGTAGGACACTAACTGAAGAGCCATTTGGGAGCCCAAAGAGCCGGCTCTTATTGCTGAGCTGAGCTAAATGATCTGAATCACTAAAAAGAGACAGAATTCTCTTCATGAGTGAAAACACAACTGGAGGTAATAAAGTTTACAGATTATGCTAACGAGCCTCTTCACTCTGATTGGGTAGGCTGGTGTAAACAAACAAAGTCATAAATTGTAGGTCGTTCAATATTTGAGAGAAAATCATTGATTCAACTGTATTTATATTAGTAATAGTAAAACTCTGTGTTGGGGACAAGGCGAAAATGGTGAAATTTCAACATAAAACAGTATAAAAGTAGATAAAAAAATATTCCAAGAGAATAATAAAGTCTAGGTGAGTAATAAAGCATACTAGTAAGCAATGATAACAAAAACAACATGAAAAAAGGATTAAAAATGCATCCCAGGGGCATGAATGTGCCCGAAATAAAATAATCACCTGTGAGTGTACGAGGCAGCGAGGCATGCTAGAAATGAGTGCACAATATTTGTAGCATAATGTAATTTAACAAAAGTATGTAGGCTAAAATAGGCTACTCAGGGTGCGTTCATAAATTCAATCTGATGCTCTAAACATCTGTCTTCTAGACTAACATGAGAGGGCGGCTGTTCAAAGAAATTCAATGCTTTATGAATGGTCCATTTTGAGTGCACTCTGGTGCTCGCCGCTCGGAGTGACTGTTTACGAATGCACCCATAATAAAAGCAGTGATTGACTATTCAGTCCAAATGACACAATAGAAAGCTTTGCTATTTCAAAGTTAAACAGTGAAAATGTAAATATTTATTACTAAAAAGAACATACAGATATAAAGTTAATTGATTTGTTTGTGTGAAAGTTAACATGTGAGGTGAATCAGTACAGATCCACACAGCAGAGAGAAGCAGTATAAAACCAGCAGGACAGATAGCAGTCTGTTAACTCCTGCAGCTCCTTCGGTCTGCCTCACATCATCAATAACTGGTCAGTTGCATTCGATTCCTTTGATGAGGAAGAAGGTTCCTGTGGCCACGCCCAGCAGAGCCACGGTCAGACCCAGCCCACAAAATACCTCAGGTCCGATCCCCGGCTGCTCCTGCTCCACATCTGAGGAGGAACCAAACACATGAACACACAGGAAGACAGCTATAGTTTTGGTTGGTGTTAGCTAACTGTAGTTTTGGTTAGCTAACAGATAAGGGCCTGTGTCCACCTAGCTTCTTTTTCCGACGTTAAAAGCTGGGAGTGCGCTGGGGAACGCTGATCCCAGCGCACAATATACAAGGAAGCAGTCTGCAAGTAACGTTAGTTCAGCTTGATAGCTGACAGCTAGCAAGCTAACAACACAGGTAGGCTACGCTATTAAAAGCAGTAAGCACAACACTCACCAGAAATATTAAGTGTCTAGCCGATCTGCTCCCACAATTGAGCCGTTCTGTCTCTGTTGCGATAGTTTTTCCATATGATTAGTTACCAGAAAAGGATCAGCCGACACCAGCGTCTTTCTGAAAAGTTAAAATATTTTCAGCTGGAAGCGCTGGGAGTCGGCGCACAAAAACGCCGAAAAAAGACGCTGGGCGCTCTGCACTTTCTCTACACGTCCGTGTGCGCTCGCATACGCTCTCCTCCCATTGGAAACAATTGAAAATAGACGCTGGACCTGAGGAAAAGACGCCAGGTGGACACAGGCCCTAAAGGTGCCTCACCCCAGATCCGGGTCAGTGGCTGGCTCAAGGCCCGGTGCTCCACAGAACAGCTGTAGATGTCTCCAAGCTGTGGGATGAAGCTCAGCCTGGCAACCTGGCTGTAGGTGCCATCTTTGTTGGGGTAGGGGAAATTGAGGCTGGTTCCTTCAGTCACGTTCACATCGTTCCTGGTCCAGTAGACCTTGACAGGAGCAGGGTAGAACCCAGTCACATGGGCGATGAGGTGGTTCTCCACTCCCAGCTCCACATCGTCTCTGGTGTAGATGAAGCTGTGAGGAGCATCTGTACAACAATACAATATCATGTAAACCTCTCCACAATTCATACCAATATCACTTTTCATGTCTCAGTAGCATTAAATATGTTTTCTGAGCTCTGTCAAGGCCTTTTACTTACTTAGTTATATATATATATATATATATATAGGCCTATATATATATATATATATATATATATATATATATATATATATATATATATATATATAACCGTGTATGGATGTGATGGATGCTTGCTATTATTGTTGTATGGCCTGGCTGAGATTAAACCCTTTGATTTATCCAGGTGTGTGTGTGTGTGTGTGTGTGTGTGTGTGTGTGTGTGTGTGTGTGTGTGTGTGTGTGTGTGTGTGTGTGCGCGCGCGCGCGCGCGTGCGTGCGTGCGTGTGGCGCGCTCATTCCCGGCGGGTATGGAGGAGTATAGTCTCTTATGAAATATGGTCTTAAACATTATGGTAAAATCATTAAGGCTATTGCACCTTTTTAAACACGGCATTACAAAGTGCTTCACAATCAACAGTAGCTTAAACAAAATAATACAACATAATACAGAGGGTTTTTAGAGATCACTTTAAATGATTGTATATTTATGACAGTAATGTAAAACACCTGCAGTCCTTCCTTATCTGTAGTTTAACTTGTTGAACAGTGGTAAATTAAGCTTTGTCATGTTTCCTTACCGAGCTGCAGAGGAGGGTTCTTTAAGAAACGCCGACGTTTTTGCAGGTTTTGTTTGCAGAAGTCCTGACCTGCCAGAGCCCCCTCATAACATCCTGGGCAGGTAGCATCATCTGCAAACTTGGGCAGAGAGTTAACTCCTTTCTTGTTGATGAAGTCTGCGTACCATCGCTCTTCACCATCCACTCCATACATCACCTCTCCATCAGTTTCTGAACAGCCATTGATACCAATATCCTCATGTACAGCTGAGACGACACAAGATGAAAAACAAAATGTCAAACTTCTTCACATCCAGAATCACAGTGGATTTATTTTTCACATCCTCACGTCACGTTAAAGAGTTTGTCTGTTTATTGTTTTTATATTAAAACAACCGTTTAATAACTAATACGAGTGAAAGGTTTCTTTCCTCAGAGGTGCAGAAAACGTTTAAATATCTCCACTGACTCTAAATGTCTCTCTGGTTCAGAAGGAGCTCAGTTCAAATGATTTTCACATCAACAGAACATTGGAGTGAGTGTGAGACTAAATGTGAGGAACAGACGTGTGATGTACTTACTGTATGCTGTGACACCAAGGAGACATGAGAGGAAGACGAGGGTCTGTGAGCTCTTCATCTTCACAACACAACTTAGCACCGTGTCGACTTCACACTGACTGCTGCAAACTGAAGTAAACACAAGGAACAGCGTTGTCTTACACACAGCTCCACCAATCACATTACAGCTTTGACTTGCATCATCAGTCTCCAGGTAGACACAGTTGAGAAATGCTGAGAAATGAAGTGATGATGGAGAATAACACTCACATAATGTCTATAATGACTATATAGTCAGTCAATAACTTCCAAAGTTTTTCTATAGTAAAACAGGGGGAATAAAATCTGACAGAAACAAAGGAAAGATCAATAAAAATCAGAAAAACAATTAGAAAACTGATCAAATCAGGAAATGTAATGGTCATGGACCCCTGCATGAAATGACCCAGTCTGGGGGCTGGGGTGTGTGCGTGTGTGCGTGTGTGTGTGTGTGTGTGTGTGTGTGTGTGTGTGTGTGTGTGTGTGTGTGTGTGTGTGTGTGTGTGTGTGTGTGTGTGTGTGTGTGTGTGTGTGTGTGTGTGTGTGTGTGTGTGTGTGTGTGTGTGTGTGTGTGTGCGTGCGTGCGTGCGTGCGTGCGTGCGTATTTGAGTGAGTGAGTGAGTGAGTGATTCAAGATTCAAGATTTTTATTGTCACTCCATGGTACAAGTATCACGTGTGAAATTCTTGTGCTGTGGACTCCGTTTACAACATAGTGCAAATAGTACAAATATAACAGGGCATATGGGTGCAAAACAACAAGAGACACAACAAGCATAAGGCAGTATAGTGATAAGACAAGTCAGAGACAGTGGCATATTCACTGCACATAGGTGCACGTGTCGGGTGCATACTTTAGACGTGCTTAAACATTTTAAATTCTGCGTATTTGACATACAGGTGCAAATAACATATTCCTTATTAAACATACAATTAAACTCGGCATTTTAAATTCGGCGTATTTGACATACAGGTGCAAATAGCATATTCCTTATTAAACATACAATTAAACGTTAGACATACGTAATGGTAGCAGCTACAGTACGGTACAGTGCGGCTACTACACTATTTTTGTATGTTAAGGAGTCTCGTGGCCTGCGGGAAGAAACTGTTCCTCAAGCGATTTGTGCGTGCTTTCGGAACCCTGTATCTTCTCCCTGAGGGTAGCAGGGAGAACAGGCTGTTGTGGGGATGGTTTGTGTCTTTGATGATCTTCAGGGACCTCCTGAGGCACCGCTGTTTATACAGTTGAGTTGAGTGAGTGAGTGAGTGAGTGAGTGAGTGAGTGAGTGAGTGAGTGAGTGAGTGAGTGAGTGAGTGAGAGAGAGAGGTGGGGGGAGAGAGAGAGACATTGCATTTGGTGAGAGTGGTTGTTTGCTGCTGCTGGTTTCCAGTATTGGGCAATAATATATTACTAACTAATATTATTACTGTATTATATTAATCAGTAATATATTATTACTGTAATGTATTACTTTCCCCAATGTAACAGTAAGGGATTACAATTCCCAGTACACTAATAATATTACAATTACTAATCCAAGTAACTTCAAGTTATTCCATTACTTTCACCAGTAGGCCTAATGTGTGGAGATAGGTCTAGCTGCGTTTCCACAACGCAATTATGTTTCTGTCCTATGTGGCAAATAAATAAAGTCTGCAGTTTGGCTGATTGTTGACTCCTGTAAGGTGAATTATTCTTCTGGATTCAGTTGTAAAAAGATCTGGCTAAACTGGTTACATCACTTTTACAGAAGGGGGGGGGGTAAAGAAAGTAATGTGCCATAGTAACATAACAAGTAACGTAACTTACTTTTGATACCAAGTCATGAGTAATGTGATATTATTACCTTTTAAAGGAGTAATAAGTAAAGGGTAATGTATTACTCTTGTAAGTAACTTGCCCAACACTGCTAGTTCCACAGCATTTTCTTTGTTCAGTTTGTCTTTAGTTTCTCTAGTTTTCACTTCATGTCACTGCACACACACACACACACGCACGCACGCACGCACGCACACACACACACACACACACACACACGCACGCACGCATGCACGCACGCACGCACGCGCGCACGCACGCACACACACACACAAATTCCTGGTTTAAAAAGAAATCACTTGTTTAAAAGTAAAAAAGTAGCTTAATATTTAAAATGTACTCAGAGTAAAAGTTACTTAGTTATTTTTATCTATTTTGTCTGAAGGACTGTCTGTCTGTCTGTCTGTCTGTCTGTCTGTCTGTCTGTCTCTCTGTCTGTCTGACCGTCTGTCTGACCGTCTGTCTGTCTGTCTGTCTGTCTGTCTGTCTGTCTGTCTGACCGTCTGTCTGTCTGACCGTCTGTCTGTCTGACCGACCGTCTGTCTGACCGTCTGTCTGTCTGTCTGTCTGTCTGTCTGTCTGTCTGTCTGTCTGTCTGTCTGTCTGTCTGTCTGTCTGACCGTCTGTCTGTCTGTCTGTCTGTCTGTCTGTCTGTCTGACTGTCTGACCATCTGTCTGTCTGACCGTCTGTCTGTCTGTCTGTCTGTCTGTCTGTCTGTCTGTCTGTCTGACCGTCGCTTTGGATCTATCGTTCGCCTTCGTTGAATCTCAAAGCATTGTACAGCTGATGGCGGTTTGATCTGCTTGCTTGTCATCCAGAGAGGTCTGATGATCAAGATTCAAGATTTTTATTGTCACTCTGTTGTACAAGTTCACACACGTGTGAAATTCTTATGCTGTGGACTCCATTACAGACAAGGTGCAGTAGATAAATAGGTACAAAATCACAGCAAACAACAAATAGAGCACACAATCACAACACAACGCATAGGGCAATATAGCTAAATAGCACATAATGTAAACAGTGTATGTACAGTAAGGCAGTTGAGGTAAACAATAAAGTAAGAAAGGTAATAAGGTAAAAGTGATAGGTATTGAAATAGAATAAGATAGAATATATATAAAGTGTCCAGTGTCCAAAAGTGTCCACTTGTCAGTGTGCAAATGTCAATAATACAGGTGTTTGTGTTATTTATTGAGGAGTCTCATCGCCTGCAGGAAGAAACTATTCCACAGACGTTTGTGCTTTCAGGCCCCTGTATCTTCTCCATGAGGGTAACAGGGAGAACAGGCTGTTGTGCAGGTGGTTCGTGTGCTTGATGATCTTCTGGGACCTCCTGAGGCATCTCTGATTGTACAGTTGCTGCAGTTTTGGCAGTTCACATCCTGTCACATGCTGGGCCTGTGCGCCTCACCCTTCTCAGTGCCTTGTGGTCCATGGTGCTACAGTTCCCGTTTCAGGTACAGTGCTTCCCCTCCCTCCGTAGCGAGCAGTAGGTTTTATAGGTGATTCATATGCAAATTAACATGATGTCATAATATTATGCCCACTTCTATCGGCTTTTTGAGCAGCCAATAGCTACTCTCCTTGGCAACAGTTAATGAGGGCCAATATTGGACAGTTTCTGGTGCACATTTCATAGAAAACTTTGGGAAACTTTGGATTTAATTTACTCTAACCCTGCCACTCTGGTGTGCAGGGACCATAACAGAAACACAGGGGCAAAAACATAACCTCCAGACAACTCTGTGGCGGAGGTTATAATAGTGGTAAAGAATTGACAGAAAGTCTAGAGGCCATAGGCCTTATTGGTGAACAGGTGGGTTTTCAGGTTTAGTTTGAAGAAGGGGAAGATCTCAGCAGAGAGAGTTCCACAGGGTGGGGGCTGCCAAAAGTTCTGTTCCCAAAGGTCCGCAGGCAAGTGTGGGGGATGGAGAGCAGACCTGTGTCAGAGGACCAGGAGGGGGTGTAGTGGTGGAGGAGGTCACATAGATACTCGGGTGGTGAGAGCGTGGAGGATTTTTGGAGGTGGATGAGGGTGGGGGTGATGTCTGCCAGGGCTTGGTGCAGGAGAGAACCCTCAACCTGGCAGCTGAGTTCTGCACATGGAGCCTGTCCAGGGCTTTGCTGGGTACCCTGGACACGACTCCAGACGGGGGGTCTCTGCTACAGTAAAGTAAAGTAAAGTGAAGTAAAGTAAAGTAAAGTAAAGTAAAGTAAAGTACGCACATCCACTTGATTAGCAGGTGCAGGACAAACAAATAATCAGTAACCGGTAAGAGAAGTAGAGTCCACACACTGCTGGAGACTTCTCCAAGTACATTTATTGAATTATGTTTCGCTCACAAGCAGCCTTCTTCTGAATGAATCATTCATTCTGAAGATGGTAATTTGTGACCACAACAATACAATAAATCTATTGCAGAAGTCTCCAGCAGTGTGTGGATCTACTTCTTCTACTGTCTCTGCCACAGGGTCACGGGGTCAGAGAGAGATGACCGGAGTTAGGAAATGTTTTTGAGCTGATAGAAGGCAGATTTTGTGATGATTTGATGTGTGACTGATAGGAGGGGATGAAGAAAGTAACTTTAGTCAGGCTCAGTCACATGAGTGTGTGTGTGTGTGTGTGTGTGTGTGTGTGTGTGTGTGTGTGTGTGTGTGTGTGTGTGTGTGTGTGTGTGTGTGTGTGTTTGTGTGTGTGTGTGTGTGTGTGTGTGTGTGTGTGTGTGTGTGTGTATGTGTGTGTGTGTGTTTGTGTGTGTGTGTGTGTGTGTGTGTGTGTGTGTGTGTGTGTGTGTGTGTGTGTGTGTGTGTGTGTGTGTGTGTATGTGTGTATGTGTGTGTGTGTGTTGGGACTTGTAGTCGGCCATGATGAGCTCAGGTGAGGATGGGAGCGTCCACGCTAGGCTTCATATATCACAGCATCATCATATCCACATTGTTTTAGAGGAGAGGAACATATTTTATTTCATCTCTTTCAATTTACATCCAATTTCTATGCTGTTATTAATAAAACATAATTTGCTCATTCATGTTATTTCCAGTCTCCTGGGTTCATGTGAAAATGCAGATGAAAACATGGACACCACACAGGCTGTTGACCAGGTCCAAGAGGACATCATCTCACCCCGTCACTTTTCAACATGCAGAGTAGAACAACAGACTCCTATAGATCCCACGTGTGAAATCAACACCACAGGAGTGTGACAATGACACAAACCGTTGGCTAGTAAGGGTGTTGTGGTCTTTGACATCAGAGACCGGGGTTCGATTCAAAGTCATTTCAACCATAAGTCACATTTAACTTTTTGTTATTTAAGCCGAAGCCAAGCATTTCTCTAACCTTAACCAAGTTGTTTCATCCCTAAATAAATCAAACTGTAACAGAGGTTTTTGGCTACGGTCTTGATGGAAAAGGCTCCCCTGTGTGTTCAGAAGTGAAGCCAAGGTGAGAAATAGACAACATAGAGAGGACACGCTACGTTGTGAATAATGAGAATGTGTTGAGATGATGGAGCTTCTAAACTGTGAACACTGTGTGGACTCTTATAGCCTCTTGTGTCATAACTCTGTGTTTGTCTTTTCTTTTCATGTTTTATTGTTTTGAACTCTCTTCTTCTCTTAGTTGAACTATTTGACTCTTGTGAAGCCCTTTGTCTCTTTGCTCTGTGAAAACTGCTGTATGAATGAACTTACTTAGTACAAGTGTAACAGTAGACACAATAGACACTGTGGTGTGTTCAGGTTCAGAGTTCCTGTTCCAGGTTTTTCTTCTGCTTCTCTCATGGTTGTGTCTCTTGTTGTTTTTGCACTCATATGCCCTGTTATATTTGTACTATGTTGTAAACGGAGTTCACCGCACAAGAATTTCACACGTGATACTTGTACTACAGAGTGACAATAAAAATCTTGAATCTTGAATCTTGAATGCTGCCTTTATGTAAACAGGACTTTATGACCTTCACCACCACACAGAGTGACTAGGAGCAGTCAACCAAGTCCTGAATATGAGTCGATCATAGAAACAAGTTAATCAGATCTTATCCCTTCTTCTCTTCTAGTTTATTTCCCTGCAGGCAGCAGCTGGTGGTGTGTTCTAGCATGTTGATAAACACATTCATTTTAACATGTCAACCTGAACTCACCTCTCACTCTAACACCAGCTAAACTCACAGTGTAGGCCTACTATGTGTGATACATTTAGTAGGAGTAGAGATTACGAGCAGCACCTGAAGGCAGCAGATATGCTGATATGATTTTGTCCATAATTGTTAATGTTTCAAGGTATTAAATCCTGGCTAAAAGATAAACAACAATGTTCTTCTCACACCTACATTACTACCCCTGTAGACATAACTGCATTTTGTATTTTGTGTGGATGTGTTTTTGTGGATGTATCGAATGAATGAATAAATCAATCAATCAATCAATCTAATGGAGAAGAAACTAATGAACTGACTTTAGACAGGCCCTGCCTCAGGAGTGTGTGTGTGTGTGTGTGTGCGTGTGTGTGTGTGTGTGTGTGTGTGTGTGTGTGTGTGTGTGTGTGTGTGTGTGTGTGTGTGTGTGTGTGTGTGTGTGTGTGTGTGTGTGTGAGTGTGTGTGTGTTGGGACTTGTAGTCGGCCATGATGAGCTCAGGTGAGGATGGGAGCGTCCACGCTAGGCTTCATATATCACAGCATCATCATATCCACATTGTTTTAGAGGAGGGTGACATATTTTATTTCATCTCTTTCAATTTACATCCAATTTCTAGGCTGTTAATAATAAAAAAATAATTTTGATCTTCAGGTAAACAGGACTTTACGACTTTCACCACACAGAGTGAGGAGCAGCCATAGCCGAGTCCTGAATACGAGTCAATCAGAAACAGTTAGTTAGTCAGACAGCAGTCAGCAGATGGTGGTCTGTTCTAACATGTTGAGACATACAACACACGATCATTTAACATGTCCAGTCAAGCTGCAGCACCTGAACTCATCTCTCACTCTAACAGCTCAACTCACAGTATGTGATACATTTAACAGGGTTAGAGTTTACGAGCAGCACCTGAAGGCAGCATCATCTCTGGAAAGTCCTGACTCTCTACTTTCACTTCCATGTCCAGTCCAGTCAGCAGCCAATCAGAAACACAGCTGGTGCTGGTTGTGTTTGCAAGAGGCAGCATGTTGGATTCAACAGCAGCAGAGTGAGGAGCTCAGACGCCCCCTGGTGGTTTATTATGGTTTACATCAGTGATTCTCAACCTTATTCATATCAAGGACCCCTAGTTTAGTACACATTAGAACCACAGAAACCCATTTGACAAGATTCTGTCTCTTGTACCAAAATCTGAGCATATTTTTATTGCTATCTATGATTTTACAGGGTAAGTTCGGGGTACCACACCTGTACTTACAGGATAAGTGCGGGGTAGAAGAAGTGAATTTACCCTGTAAGTACAGGTACAAAATCTGTACAAGGTACCAAACCTGTACTTACAGGGTAAGTATGGGGTACCACCCCTGTACTTACAGGGTGAGTATGGGGTACCACACCTGCACTTAGTATACAGTACCACACCTGTACTTACAGGATAAGTACGGGGTATCACACCTGTACAAGTACGGGGTACAAGAAGTGAATTTACCCTGTAAGTACAGGGTACAAAATCTGTACAAGTTACCAAACCTGTACTTACAGGGTAAGTATGGGGTACCACCCCTGTACTTACAGGGTGAGTATGGGGTACCACACCTGCACTTAGTATGGTGTACCACACCTGTACTTACAGGGTGAGTACGGGGTACAAGAAGTGAATTTACCCTGCAAGTACAGGTACAAAATCTGTACAAGGTACCAAACCTGTACTTACAGGGTAAGTATGGGGTACCACCCCTGTACTTACAGGGTGAGTATGGGGTACCACACCTGCACTTAGTATACAGTACCACACCTGTACTTACAGGATAAGTACGGGGTATCACACCTGTACAAGTACGGGGTACAAGAAGTGAATTTACCCTGTAAGTACAGGGTACAAAATCTGTACAAGTTACCAAACCTGTACTTACAGGGTAAGTATGGGGTACCACCCCTGTACTTACAGGGTGAGTATGGGGTACCACACCTGCACTTAGTATGGTGTACCACACCTGTACTTACAGGATAAGTACATGGTATCACACCTGTACAAGCACGGGGTACAAGAGTGAATTTATCCTGTGAGTACCGAGCAAACATCCACCGAAGATGCCAGAGCCATAGCTCCACACACTGCACTGGGCCATCTGGAGCAGCAGGGGAGCTATGTGACATTGCTCTTTGTGGACTACGGCTCTGCTTTTGACACCATCACACCTGACATTCTGATCTATAAGCTGTCAAACTTGGGCCTCCCCTCACTCACCTGTTCCTGGATAAATGACTTCCTGACCAACCGCCCGCAGACGGTGACACTTAACCCCCACTTCTCTTCCACCCGCACACTCAGTACCGGCTCTCCACAGGACCGGGTGCTGAGCCCCCTGCTCTTCAACCTCTCTACACACATGACTGTATCCCTGCTAAACCAGGTAACACCATTGTTAAATTCGCCGACAACACCACAGTGATTGGGCTGATCTCAGGTGGTGATGAGAACAACTACAGGAACTGACAGCGTGGTGTACAGCAAACAACCTGGTACTGAACACCACAAAAACAAAAGAAATCATCATCGACTTCAGGAAGAACAGGCCTGACGTCGCCCCCCTACATCAACGGGGACTGTGTAGAGAGGGTCCACACCTTCAGATATCTCAGCACCCTCATCTCTGCTGACTTATCCTGGTCTGCAAACACCACAGCAGTCATCACGAAGGCCCAGCAGCGTCTACACTTCCTGAGGGTGCTCAGGAGGAACAACCTGGATGGAGAGCTGCTGGAGACCTTCTACAGATTCTGCATCGAGAACCTGCCTGACGTACTGCATCTCAGTGTGGTACACCAGCTGCACTGAAGCAGACAGGAAAAGGCTGCAGATGGTTGTAGAGACTGCACAGAGAATCATCGGCCGCCCTCTCCCCTCCCTGACCATCATCTACAACTCTCGTTGCCTAAACAGGGCGAGAAACATTGTAAAGGACAATTCTCATCCCAGTCATCAGCTGTTCAACTTGCTGCCCTCAGGGAGGCGCTAGAGATGCAGCAGAAGAACAAACAGACTCAAGGACAGTTTCTTCCCTAAAGCCGTAACCATGTTGAATGCAAACATGCACTAACCCCCCTGCCGACAGTGCAATACTTTATATACATATATATATATACTACTGGGCGAGGGTGTATGATGTTCGATAGACCCGAAACACCTTACGACCCCAGTTAACATCACTGATGACGTGTCCCACCGCATGCTGTAGTATGTATTTTGAATTGTATTATTCTGGCTCCCCTGGCCAGTGACACTTAGGAATAGTCTAGGCGACAACCAAGTATAGTTTGGTGACAAGCTGGAGAGACAGTTGACGGTCGGAGAGACGGCACCCGGTACGGGATGGGTTTAGCACCCCAGCCTGGCTCTCTCGTGAGGGAGAAATCCACAAACGCTACGGATTAGCCTCCTGAAAATCTGTGTAAAGATCGGCGCAGCCTGGGGTCCTTCAGGCTAGAGCGAGGTGCTCGGCGCAGGCGAATGACATGCTGCACACAGGCCTTCTTGAGGCATCCTCTTTGCCTATGGTGCGGCATAGTAGGATTGCCTTTTGGGAGGGTCTGGTGAGACGAAGGAGGAGTGCGGCTTGGATTCACCCACCGGGCCTTAGCCCTCCATGCACCGAAGGGTCTTTCAATGCTGTATTGCAGCGGATTGGGCATGATCAACCCTTCCGCGGGCAACATTGCAGACAGAGTAGGAAGGCTGATGCGTGAGCGGCTGCTTCCGGGACGTGGGTCGGGATCTTAATCGGCCTCGGCTGGGTCTACTGGACGAGGGTATGAGGGTGTATGATGTTCGATAGACCCGAAACACCTTACGATCCCCACGAACCAGGCAGCCCACGACGCAATGATGATGTCATCATCGGTGATGATGTCAGAGTTCACCTCGTGAGGTCATCGGTGATGTCAGAGTTTCCCCTGTGAGGTCATCAGCGATGTCAGACGGTCTAGGCTGACTGTGATGGCAGACGTGACTTTATGAGGTAATCGATGATGTCATACCTCCCCGGATGTTGTGACATCACCAACGATGTCATACCCCCGGTGTGGGGATTATAAAGGTGTTGTTCTGTTATATGTATTTTCCTATTCCCTTTCTGCAATCTGTATACCAGAGTATACAGATATGCTGCTTTCTGCCTGTGATAATTCATTAAAGGAGAATTTCGTTTTTTTTTAACCTGGACCCATCTCCTGGCATTAATTATGATTTGGCCACTCACCTAGCGATGTCCGCGGCGTTTCTGGCCATCCTAGCATTGTTTTGAGATCAATAGCGTCCAAGTCAGTTGTAAAATGGAGCTGATTTGGGGCCAAGTGTGAGCCTGTCTTTCCTGCATCTAAATAGCTATTTTTATTCCCGTTTTCCCCAAATATCGTCATAATGTGATCCCTCAACATCCACCAGAGTTATATTTCGCCCCAGGCCATTTCCTGGAGTCGCACAGGGATCAAATTACCTCAAACGTGATCTCGGTCACCAAGTCTCGTGAAGTCGGGCGATACTTTCCTGCCGACTGGCAGGGCTGGCAGGATGCTTTGCGGTGGTGGTTTTAGCGTAACCTATGTGGGGTTCGGCATAACCTTCGTTATTTCGAATCCCACATAGGTTACGCATAAACCCCACATAGGTTACGCTAAAACCACCACCGCAAAGCGTCCTACCTGTTAGTTGGCCAGTCGGCAGGAAAGTATCGCGGGACTTCACGAGACTTGGTGACCGAGATCACGTTTGAGGTAATTTGATCCCTGTGCGACTCCAGGAAATGGCCTGGGGCGAAATATAACTCTGGTGGATGTTGAGGGATCACATTATGACGATATTTGGGGAAAACGGGAATAAAAATAGCTATTTAGATGCAGGAAAGACAGGCTCACACTTGGCCCCAAATCAGCTCCATTTAACAACTGACTTGGACGCTATTGATCTCAAAACAACGCTAGGACGGCCAGAAACGCCGCGGACATCGCTAGGTGAGTGGCCAAATCATAATTAATGCCAGGAGCTGGGTCCAGGTTAAAAAAAAACGAAATTCTCCTTTAAATCTTGAAAGACATCTCTGTGGTTCTGATCGATCACTGCCCGTGAGCCCTTACCTAAGATCCGGCAAATTTCACACAAGGCAAGCACACAAACTTCCTTACAATATATATATATATATATATATATATACTGTATATATATATGATTGTACTGATTACAATGTCTGGTGTTTTGCCAAAAAGTGAAAACTGCAAACAAGTGATTAACGTTAGCTGCTCAATAGGTCCAGATTGCTCCCTGTCACCATATTCAGTGTTCCACAAGGCTCAGTTCTCTGCCCCATCCTGGTTACCCTCTTCATGCTCCCTCATGGTTGGAATAATAAGCCAATGTTAAATGTTGGCTTTCAAAGTTTTGCTGCCTTTTTTATTTATTTTTTGCTGCTGAGTTTCTTATAGAGAGGCAAAGTGGAGCGTCACTTCCTGCTTCAGCACTGTACCAGAGATTTTCATCCGCCATTTATTTTCCCATAAACATTTCGTAAAATGCTTATAAAATAGTTGTACTTCGTCAAACCAAACGGTTCAGCTTACGCTATAATCGGGAGATTATATTTCGGAGCCGAAAATTGTAACATAGCAACGTTGGTCCACAAACTTTTTTTTTTTTTTTTTGGCGATCTTGCTTATTTTGTATGAATCCAATTTCCTGATTAGATCAAATCAAAGACTTTTCATCAAAGTGTGTTTCTGCATACAATTGAAAGCAGAACTAAAATCTATAAATAAAAGTCTGGCAAAACTGTTAGGCCTACACTGTTACTGATGCTATTCATTAATGTCAGTGTTGCGTCTCCACTCTTATATGCAAACAATATGCAAACTGTGTCGAGACCATTCACAGCCTCAATAAGGCCATCTAATTCTCAACCTACATCAAAACCCCAATACCCCCCCCCACCTATTAACTAAACCCCCAAGTCTGGACCTCCAAGTCTGATTTGTATCACTTTCCAAACCACATAATCTCACACCCATCTACCCCCTCACTGATGTGACTTCCGGTTAGATCCAGCCGTCACACTACGCTCACAGACAGCGCCAACTCTGGTCTAAACTCGGTAAAAAATACATAATACCACACAGACTTCGATGAAAAGAGCAACCCACCCCCCCCCCCCCCCCCCCCCCCCCCCCCCCCCCCCCCCCCCCCCAACCCTTCTGCTCAAGTATGTTGGATGAATGTTTCTTGTGACACTTGTAAATTACGTCCGTATCGCTGATTTAGACAGCTTGGGAGCAAAAGTCGCATGTCTATGTAGGGAGACGGAACTCTTTCTAGGCGCTAGCCGAAAGAGTTGCAACGGAGCTAATTGGCCGCTTACGTCAACTGCAACGCAGTCTCTGATTGGTCCGGTTACATTGTAATTTCTGGAAATCGCTGGAGCCAGATTGATGTGTGGAGCGAGAATGTGAGGTCACATGATCAGGATGGTTTTTACCAGGATGGTGAACTTACACTTTACTGCACTTTTCCCATCAGGTCATCATCTCCACTCTGTCTCCATGTTCCCAGCTGGGAGAGGAGCAGAGCCTTCCCGCGCCAACGCAGCTTACGAAGATGGTTTTAATCTAAAGTTTACAGGGCCGACATGTGTGTGTGTGTGTGTGTGTGTGTGTGTGTGTGTGTGTGTGTGTGTGCGTGTGTGTGTGTGTGTGTGTGTGTGTGTGTGTGTGTGTGTGTGTGTGTGCCTGCTTTGAAAAGCCCAGGCTATCATTAATTATTAATGGCTCCCCTTAAAGTGCCCACTTCCTTCCAATTTACACGTAACAAACTACTGTATGCCAATAAAGACCATAGATTTGCATGGACTTATTGCTAAAGTACAAGACACAATGTAGTAACTAAAACATGTTTCAAAGACTAAAGATATGATAATTGATTTCCGTAAATCTCAACTTAGTATTTCTCATACCACCATTCAGGATATTGGAAGTTGAGATTGTCCCGGAGTATAAATACTTGGGAAGTATTATCAATAACAAAGTGAGCTTTGAATCAAACATTGATGCTGTCTACAAAAAGGTTGAGCAGCGCTTGTTCTTTTGAAGAAAACTGAACTAATCTAAGGTGTGCAATGTCTTAATGACCTTGTTTCATCAATGCTTCATTGAGTCTGTTCTTACTTATTGCTGTGTGACCTGGTTTGGTTTGGTTGCCTCACCCTGTCCAGTAAAAACAGGCTGGCAAAGCTTGTCAAAGTGGCTAGTAAGGTGATCAGGGTGCAGCAAGCAGCTTCAGGACATGAAGCCTGCGTTAGTTCATTCAAGACATGATGTCATAGTCGACGCCCCAGCTGTACCAGCTGACAGCTTCTGTTTGGTTCACCGTTTAACCAATTCTCCAATCACAGTCATTCTCACAACAAGGCGGTCCGTTTAAATATAGCAGCCTCTCACTCACTAATCTGTTCCCCACCTTGCTGATCGTTGCGGCTGCTGGCAACGCTTTGCCGCCTCCACCCCAGCCTCCACCTTTTAGATCAAATACTATCATGTATTGTAGCTCTGGAGTCTGCATGGCTCAAAAAATGAACATGTTTCCATGTCTTGCTTTTAGGCTCCCTCTTTTACTTTCCATGGTTTAAATGTATCTGGAATATTTTATTCCCATGGGGGATTCTGCTTTCTCTCCCTGCTCGGCGTAGCATGCTTGCTGAGCCGAGTTCAGGGAGAATTAAATTAATTAAATATTAAATTAAATATTAAATTAATTCTAAGAGCGGAGCCTTCAACGCCAAACATAATTGTATGCATTGTATTCATAATACAATAAATGGTTAATTCTATAACTTGAGTGTTCTTGAATGAAATTTACTTTAAGTGAATAAGGAATAAGGCCAAACTTATTCTAGACTGTCCTGCCCATCCACTTTATCAGGAGTTTGATCTCCTCCTCTCTGGCTGCTGTTTTAGAATGCCAAAAACAAGGACGTTGCGTATTATTATTATTATTATTCCTGTTGCTATTGACTGGCTCAATTTGCTAGGCTAGGCTTAGTCTGCAATCCCTGCATCCTCTATGTCTATGCATTTCTATTATGTTTTATCATTACTACAGTATTTCTATTCTTTCTTTGATATATTGCCTCTGCAGAATGTGCACAGCACTGTAATGACCTTAATGACTTGATGTTATATTGTATGTTGTACTATTTGCTGGGATCTGGCCTGGTTGCCCTTCCTGCTGTTGTTGGTGCTATGTGGAGGCAATGTCCTCATCTTCTACTTGAGCTCGATCACTCCTGGACTTTTTTGTGTCATGATGATGCTTGTTATTGTTAGTCTTTTTGTAGCCTACTGTTGTGTCCCAATGTCTGCTGCAAACCACATTTCCTTCAGGATAATACAGTTGAAGTTGAAGTTGAAGTTGAAGTTGAAGTTGAAGTTGAAGTTTAAATGTCATTTTATACAGTGAGGTCAAGTTTCGAAAAATGGACATGAATACAATTGGGCTCATAATCCACAAGAGTCTCAGCCTTCAAGTCATACCCAAATGATATCATTCCAAGAAGGACCCCAGTATGCAGAAATATTCATATAGAAGTGAAAATAACAAATGTATAGGTTACTGCATGTAAAAAAAACTGTGTGTTTTTACCAAAACCTGCATGGGATTAGCATAAAGTGGTTATATCTGTAAAGAGGAGACTCATGGGGACCCATAGAAACATATTCTCATTCAGATATCTTGAGGTAAGAGATCAAGGGGCCCCTTTGAAAACGACCATGCCAGTTTTTCCCTCGCCAAAATGTAGCTTAAATGTGGAGTGTTATTTCTCCTCCTTCCTGACAAGCAGCATGACATGATTGATACCACAATGGCTGCATTAGGCATTCTAGTTTAGGAAGATATCCGTATCTTCACTCTAGCTTTAAAAAATGAGTCTGCTACTACAGCCTCTGAAACAGTCATGTTGGATGCGGACGTGTCTTGCAAAAAGGGCATTATTCCTTCAGAGGGTAAAAGGGCAGGTGCTTGGGCACCACCTGGTGTCTATCTGTGCACATCCCTGCTCCCCTCCTTCTCTCGCTTCATCCCCTCTTCTCATATTCCTCTTCGGTCTCCATGACATTACCTTCCCTCCATCCCTCTCTTCATCCCTCCCTCCATCCTTTCTAGGCCCAATACCATTTATTATTATTATTAACTATCAAAGTTTTTACTCCCCCTCATTCATTCAAATCTTTTTTTTTTACAATATTTTATTAAGATTTTACACACAGAAAACATAAACATGCAAAGTCAATAAACGCCACATAAAATGCTCATATTACCCATAAAGAAAAGATAAAGTAAAGTTTGACATAAACGGGTGGTTTAACGTTTAAATCCTTAGAATGTGAAATGTGTTAGCAATGTGTTAGCAGAATTGTGTTCGGCCACAGCTATGCCATTTTACGTGCGATCGGGCTGAATCTTTCAGGAAGTGTAAAGAGCAGACCTGCGGGTGCTTTTTTAAATGACGTAATCAGGAGACACAACTGTTTTATTATAGTATTTTATTAGTTGCTGAATCGCTGAACATGATTGTAAATAATCATAGGCTATGACAATTGGACATTGCTTGACCACATTAACCTGATTACATTTACACCTGGTACGGTATTAGTAACGTGGAATTAATAATATTATAATTATCGTATGTATGACGGGAGTGTAGGAAGTGAAATATGTCTCAAATTGTACATACTGTATTAGGTTACAAAAACAAAACTATTGCTGTGGTACTTATTGTTATTTAATATTGCCACCTTTTTAGAGTAGCAGAGGCGGCTCTAAATTATAGCTATAGGAAAAATGTAGCCTATAATTAGGCTACATTTTTCCTCCCCAAAATATGTTTCCTCTTGCTATTGCATTGCATTATGATGGTCCATACCTGATGTTCTAGTCATGTGATATTGAAGTTGTTCTCATCATCCTCTATTGGCACTGTAGGTTTTTGTGCCTAATTGTATATTTTCTCAAGGGAGCTTTGTATAAACATGTGTGTGTTTATATGAAGAAAGTGTGTTTGTATAAACATGTGTGTGTTTATATCAAGAAAGTGTGTTTGTATAAACATGTGTGTGCTTATATGAAGAAAGTGTGTTTGTAAACATGTGTGTGCTTATATGAAGAAAGTGTGTTTGTATAAACATGTGTGTGTTTATATGAAGACAGTGTGTTTGTATAAACATGTGTGTGCTTATATGAAGAAAGTGTGTTTGTATAAACATGTGTGTGTTTATATGAAGAAAGTGTGTTTGTATAAACATGTGTGTGTTTATATGAAGAAAGTGTGTTTGTATAAACATGTGTGTGTTTATATGAAGAAAGTGTGTTTGTATAAACATGTGTGTGTTTATATGAAGAAAGTGTGTTTGTATAAACATGTGTGTGTTTATATGAAGAAAGTGTGTTTGTATAAACATGTGTGTGCTTATATGAAGAAAGTGTGTTTGTATAAACATGTGTGTGCTTATATGAAGACAGTGTGTTTGTATAAACATGTGTGTGCTTATATGAAGAAAGTGTGTTTGTATAAACATGTGTGTGTTTATATGAAGAAAGTGTGTTTGTATAAACATGTGTGTGTTTATATTAAGAAAGTGTGTTTGTATAAACATGTGTGTGCTTATATGAAGAAAGTGTGTTTGTATAAACATGTGTGTGCTTATATGAAGAAAGTGTGTTTGTATAAACATGTGTGTGCTTATATGAAGAAAGTGTGTGCATATATTAATGTATTCCTTGTACTTTACCATGCTTTTTTATTATTATTATCAGCCGTTTCACCCTGACTGTGGTTTATCAGGACTTTTCAAAGTCTGAGGCTGTGGGCCTCCCCACAGACAAAAATTGGGGACAAAGCCCCCCCTCCCCCACACCCCAGTTTACTTGTTGATGTCTGTAGTTTTGCTAAATTCCTGGATGCCTGTGGGATCAGATTGGTATTTGGCCGCAGCAATTATTTGATCCAATTGAGACAAGATAGCTTCAGACTATTTAAATAAAGGGCGGTCTGAAGGCATTTATTTGTTTCTGACTCTGGCAAATTGGGGAAAATGGTAAAACCCAAAACTACTGTATCTCTGATCTATCTTTAACCAAATCACACACATTTAGGCTATTCTATGTGATGTCCCACTTTGAAAACATCTTATATGGTTCATCACATGAGTTGTCAGGTGACCCCCCTGAGAAGGGTATTTGTAGGTCAGATCAGAAGCATCAGAATTCTTGATTTGCCAAGGTATGTTTTCACATACAAGGAGGTTCAGGTGCTGCATGTAAACTCTAATCCTGCTAATTTAGTGTTGGTGAAAACACTGAGAAACCACCATGTTTCAGGATGAATCCTCATGAAGACCATTTAAAATGTGTTTTCGAGGTTTTCACGTCAACAGAAGTGAATATAAAGTTATGCAATATTACAGTAATCATAAGTGCTATGGGTTTATAATCAGTGATGGACTGTAAATATGGACAGAGCTTCATAATCAATTATACCGATACTATGATAAATATAGAACTACTAAATATGTAATGATGACATGGGAGACTTTTCCCAAGGATCTTTCATGTGATGCTGACACAACACAAACAAACATAAGGAGAGTCTCAGCTACAATAACAAAGTGATAGAGTGCTTCCCAAAGATTTATTGTAGGAAAAGACATCTCACTCCAGTAGATATATGAGAATCTAACACTCAGAAAACCTTAAAGCAGATAACATCTTGAAGCAGTTGATGTGATTTCACAGATGAAGTCAAAGGACAGAAGTCTTTCATCTGACTCAGTTTGAGGAAGTTAGTTGCTGGGAAAGAATCATGTCACACAGGAAGGCGAAGCCTCAAGTCACAAATACATTTGACTCGAGTGACACTCAGATACATGTCATGTGACATACATGTGCTGTATGTCATGCTACATATGTGTGCTGTATGTCATGCTACATATGTGTGCTGTATGTCATGCTACATGTCTCAGTACATACACTATGTGCCGTACATCACATTATGTCACACACATTTTCACTGCCAACTCCGTCAGGACTTTTCCCCCAAATGTTTTCTACGCCTACTCTTTTAGGCTTGTAATTAGTCAAATAAGACCCTAAATTACATAGTTGGAAGGTTTTGGTGCATTTTGCTTTATGTTCCTCCACCAATTTGAAAATGTTGCTGCATTTGGGTGTGATTAGGCAACTAAAACAAGTTGTTCTCAAATCTTTTCACATGAGGGACCCCTAAACTGACAAAGATTAGACCACGGACCCCCATTTGATAGGATTTTGTTTTGTCCCACGGTCCCCCACATGATAAGATTGACGCTTTTAGATGCTTTATTACAGAAAGTGTATAAAACCCATGACCAAAATAGTAATTGTGTTATTTATGAATGGAATTATAGGGAAAATAAGCCCCCTTAAGGACCCCTGGGGGTCTCCGGACCCCCATTTGAGAACCACTTAAGGTTAGGGTAATGCTTTGGGTTAAGTATGTGCCAT
>NC_139637.1:11486264-11523764 GCF_964638095.1 Poromitra crassiceps
TATTGATGTATTGATCCTACCTGCTCCATACAGACTGATGAAGAAGAAGGAGAAGAGCAGAAAAGATGAAGCCATGTCCCTCTGTTGAGTTCACTAACTGACAGACTCAACCCGAATCTTGTTATAAAAACCAATGTAGGAGCCACACACTGGTCACATGACCAGCATCACCTGTTGCCAGGCAGACAGTTCAGCCTAAAGGCTGCTGGTGGCAGAGAGTAGCCTGGTATCGATCCAGACCCATATGAATCACAGTTGTCATTCTCTTCATATAGGTCTGGACCTTTGTGCCCATCCACTGTTTATTAAGGACAGATACTGTCGGGGATACCTGATTGGCTGGTCGATGTAGGCAGTGGGACCTTATTAAATAATTAATCTAACGTGATCTAACGTTACCAATAATAAGTTAACTAAGTTAAGTTAGTTAGTTATCATTTATTTCCTTTATTTATCCCCATGGGGAAATTCATAATGCATTGCAGAGCGCTGCTAGGTAGCTATGTGTCAGTATTAAAATGCCACTGACCAGTTCTATATAACTGCCAATCATTTCAAGCCACGCTCTTTCCATAAAGCCCACCAGCTTTGATATCTGTTGGCTAATTGTCGATATTTATAACAATATTATGGCTCTAAAATACCATTCGAAGCAGGCAAACTGTCATGGCAGCTGTCTCCCATAACTGTTTCCGGTCTTACAGCTCTGGATCAGACAAAGGTTCTTATCAATTTAAGTTCTTTGGCAGAATTGTCAAAGCAGTTCGATGATTGACACTGACAGCAACCAATAATTTGGGACTGAAAAATACGTCACCGAATCAGCTGGGCAATCTATGGTCGGTGACATAGGGACAGACAAGCAGGCAGATAGGCAAACAGGCAGGTAGACAGAGAGACAGACAGGCAGAAAGACAGGCAAACAGGCAGAAAGACAGGCAGGTAGACAGAAACAGGCAGACAGGCAGGCAGGTAGGCTATAGACAGACTATAGCAATATCTAAATAGGACAGATTTACGCTGATGATAACATTGATTTGTTGATCAATCAAAGTATCTCAATACACACTGGATACCACTCCAATGACACTATTTAACTTGCACTTCACTAGCAAGGACCACGCCACAACATTGTATCGTTTGAACATTTAATGAAGATAATATGTGTATGTGATGAGGTGCAAGTGAGTGTGCATGATGCGTATGATGAGGTGCAAGTGAGAGTGCATGCAGGTGTCATCCATTGATGTCTGTCTGGGAGGAGACAGCAGAAGGAGAGACTCAGCGTTGGGGGTTCCGTCTCGGCGTGTCCTGCCTGAGCTGATGCTGTTCGGCGTGTTTACGTCCGAGCTGATTCAGACCCCCAAAAGAGTCGGATATTTTTAGATAGAGCTGAGTTGAGCGTGAGCTTGACGGAGGTCATAGAGATTGTTATGGATGTAGGAACGGTATGCTTGAGATGACCAGCGGCCGAGGATCTGGATGGTTTGCTCAGAGATACCCGATCTGGCTGCTGTGGATGCTGCACCGATGCGGAAGGAATGGCTTGAGTAGTGTTCTGAAGAGATCCCTGATATTTGCAGGACTCTGCGAAAATGCTTTTGAAACCAGAAACGGTTGGCCACTCTTCCCGTTTCAGTGAGGAAGAGTGGGTGTTGATGTGATGCCTCAGCGGCGTACCTGGAGCTGATGTACTTGGTCAGGGGTTCAAATGGGCTGAGATAAGAGTTGAGGCGGAAAAGGTAGATGGGAGAAGACATTCCCATCTGGTCTGTTTTGCTTCTTCGGAGCAGGAATATCAGAGAATCAGAGGTGTGACTGGTGATGTCTGATAGACGGGGATGACGAGATGGATCGTAGACGGATGAAGTAGGTGCAAATTCGGAACACCTTAGGAAGCCGAAGAAGGCCAGCAGGAACATGGCTTCTAGAGTTAGGTCGATGGTAGGAGACATGTAGCCTGAGCGTAGAGTATGAATGCAGAGACTGAGAAGGTCAGAAGTGAGTGGCAAGCGTATGGCCGGGAGAGCAGGTTCCCGTTTACGCAAGCCTTTGATTAGCATGCTGACATGGGAGTGAGAGGTTGAAGGACAATGGAGGCCGGTTACTAATTTGACGAAGAAGTTGATACCCGCTAGGTAGGTCTGAATGGTGGAGGAGCGGATATTTTGGATTGACCGTGAGTGGGTAATGAAATTACATATGGACATGACATCGAGAGAGGGAAATGGCAACTGATAGGCGGCATGGTAAGTTTTGAAGCACTTCCAGCCCGTCAGGTAAACTGAGAGAGTTCTGGGAGAGAAGCCATTGAGGATTGCTTCTTGGGAAGCGATTGTGATGCTTTCTAGAGGATGCATTAGTTGTATGTTGTGGCGGAAAACGGTGGGACTGGTGTGGGATGGATATCCGAGTCCGGAGCCAAGCGCCTGAATTTCTGGAAGGCAAAGCGAGACAGAGAGTCAGCAATGCTGTTGTGATGACCAGGAATGTGCGCTGCACGGAGGATGAATTGGTGACGAGCAGAAATCATAATGAGCCTGCACATGAACTGCATGATGGCGGGAGAACGTGAACGGCCTTTGTTGAGGATCTCGACAACCGCGGTGTTGTCTGAATGAATCAGTATGGATTTTCTGGACCATTCGTGCCCCCAAAGTATGGCAGCTATGATGATTGGATACAGTTCATGCAGTGTCGATGAAGGTGACAGGGACTCTGAGTCGAGAGATTTGATCTCTGGGGGCCAATCGGAGGCGAACCATTTCCCTCCATAATATCCACCGAAACCGATGGAGGGAGCTGCATCTGTGTATAGCTGTATGTCTTCTGGCTGAGTGATGAAGTCATCATAGAAAAATGAAATCCCATTCCAGGAGGATAGGAAGTGTTGCCACATTCGCATTTCCATCTTGCAACCGTCGTCGAGAACAACTCTATCGTGAAGAGAGGGGGCGGTTGCCGATTTGGTCAGTAGATTGGACAGAAATGATTTTGCTTGGGGAATTATGCGAATAGCATAATTGAGGTGACCGAGGAGGGCTAGCAGCTGTCGTTTGGTGCATCGATCTGTCAGAAGATACTTTGACAGGAGCAAGATAATGCGCTGGATTTTCTCCAGGGGCAGAGATGCCTGGAATGAAACTGAGTCTAGGGTAATGCCTAGGAACTCAAGTGATGTGCTGGGTCCTGCAGTCTTCTCTTCTGAGAGAGGGACGCCGAGATCGGTGAAGGCGTTGACTAGCGTGGTAAGCCCGTAGCGAGGAGGAGAGGCTGGTGGAGTGACGACAAGAAAGTCATCAAGAAGATGGATCAGATAGGGAAGCCTGTAGTTGTTAACCAGGATCCAGCACAGAGCTTCGGAGAGACTGTCAAATATTTTGGGACTGCTTTTGCAGCCAAAGGTGAGGCGCACTGAGAAATAAAATGCACCTTTCCAGCAAACTCCGAAGAAGCGCCAGAAGTCTGGATGGATCGGCAGAACTTTGAAGGCGCTCGTTATGTCTGCTTTAGAGAGCCATGCTCCGTGTCCTGCTAGACGGATGAGAGTGATAGCATGATTGATGGTTGCGTACCGCATTGAGAAATCTGGGCTAGGGATGACACTATTGATACTTGGAATGTGAGAGCCATGTGGGGAAGACAAGTCAATAATCAGCCTCTTTTTCCCGGAGTACTTCCGAGTGGCGACACCTATTGGACTGATGCGATACACTGAAAAAGGAGGATTGTTGAATGGGCCTATCATGAATCCTTCCTTTACCTCCTTAGCCAATAAGGTGTCGACAGTATCTGGTTCCGTGAGAGCAGACTGGAGGTTATGGCAGATGTGGGAATTCTCAGGGAATACTTCGATACCGGGGTGGAAACCATTCGTGAATCCGTTGATGAGAAAGTAAACAAACTCTTTGTCAGGATGGTTTTGAAGAGCGTTAGCTAGCGCGTTTACCTTAACGGGTGTGGCGAGGTGGCGTGCTTTCCAGCTGTCTGCAGATGTGGTTGTAATCGGGGTTGGGTTGTGAGGGCAGACGGACCTTGCATGTGCACCACCGCAGAATGAGCAGATATGCAGGAGGCGGCAACTGGAAATCTTGCAACCCAGATCGTTGAAATTATTGCATATCATTCTGCCTCCTTGGTAGAGAACCGGCCTTCCTCTTTTGTCGTTTCCCTTAGGCCGAGGGCCATCGGGTTTTGACTGCCTAGGAATAATGGAAGGTGGGGGTGCCGCTGATGAATCAGAATCAGAATCAGAAAGACTTTAATGATCCCCGGGGGGAAATTGGGACAAGTTACAGTTGCTCGTTTACATAACACAGATAGCATAAAATAAAATAAAATAAAATACACAGTAGTAATGCGATAGTAAAATAAGCAGAATGAGAAGAAGAAAGAACACAACATAGCATGGAATAAACAGTATAACAGTATAAACAGTAAACAGTATTAAATGCAATAGGAGCAAAAAAAGTGGAGTACGTCTAAGTAAGCAATACGTAAGTATACCTTACGTGCCAATTGTCATTATTGCACACTGAACTTATATTATTCGGCCTGCCCCATACGTTACACGTGGCTCAGCCATGCACTTTTCCAGTTAGCCTATCTTTATTGCACACTGAAGTTATATTATTCGGCTTGCCCTATACGTTACACGTGACTCAGCCAGGCACTTTTCCAGTTAGCCTATCCGCTGGCTCAGTCTCAGGGAGACTGAGCGTCTCCGAGGTGCTCTTTTAAGAGAGGCATTAAATAGACCAATGGCCACAGGCAGGAATGACTTCCTGTGCCTCTCCGTGTTGCATCTGGGTGGAATCAGTCTCTCACTGAATGTACTCCTGTGTTTGACTAGCACGCCGTGGAGTGGGTGCGAGTCATTGCTCATGATGGAGCGTAGCCTGGATAACGTTCTCTTCTCTGACACCGCAGTCAGAGAGCCCAGGTCCAGCCCCACAATGTCCCTGGCTTTACGGATCAATTTGTTAAGTCTGTTGGCATCCGCTGCCTTCAGCCTGCTGCCCCAGCACACAATAGCATAGAGGAAGGCACTAGCCACTACCGACTCATAGAACATCCTCAGCATGGTCCGGCAGACGTTGAAGGACCTCAGCCGTCTCAGAAAGTAGAGACGGCTTGACAGACGGTTAAAGGCTGGGGTGGTGCCGGTAAAAGAGGGACGTGAGGTGGTGCCAGTGAAAGAGGAACGTGAACGGGGTGGTGGGGCGCTTACTGTGCATGCTGTGGCGGGGTGAGAAGGGGCTCCGCATAACTCGCAAGAGAGCGAGACGCGGGCTGCGAAAATACGACAGTATAGTTCTGAGTCGAGTGCCCCCCAGTATGTACCTTGGTTGAATTGTTGTAAGCGGCCGGCAGCCTGGTTAGCAAAGAGCACGTGGTATGAGTAGAACCCTGTCCCTCCGAAACGTAATGCCAAATCGAGTATAATGGATAAATAGTCATCAAGTTCGGCTCTCCGTATTGGATATGTGGAGCAAATGATATCCCGGTAGAGGGAAAAAGCCAAGGCAAATTCTGCCGTAGTTAAATCCTTAGCTCTTAAAGGAGTTGGATCGCGGAGCTGCACGACCCCGAAAATGGTCTGCATCTCCCTGGTCAGACTGGAGTCTGCGTGACATGGTTGAAGGAGCTGAGCTAGATCAACATAATTACCGGTGAGTATTTGATGGCGTAGTGCAGGAGAAACGGGAGAAGGGCGATTAAGTGAGGAAACTGGTTGGGTGGATGGCACCGCTGTGGCTAGAGTGTAGTTATTCACACTGGGGAGAAACACATTAGGGTGTTGGGGAAAGGAGGGGTTGGGAGGGGGGAAGGGAGGGGGGTAGGACAGACCAGTTGGAAAAATCTGAGGTTGAAGCTGGTTAAACTGTGGCGGGGCCCCTGGAGCTGCTGCTGCTGCGAGAAAGAAAAGGGGGGAGCAGAAGCTATGTTGCTTGGATAGCTTGAAGGAAGAGTAGAGGAAGGGATGATGGGATGAGAGGATGTATGTGTACAGGGATGATTTTGTGCAGCCTGCAAAGACAGGGAAAATGGGGGAGCTGAGGTCAGCTGAGAGGGGTAGGGAACATAGGGAGCAGGCACAGGGGAACATACAACCTGTCCCCCGCTAGGGGGAGCTGGAGTTGCCGGCCGCCGCAGCAGTGGAGGCTGCGTGACGTCACTCCTGACGACACGGACGGGGGCTGGGTTTGCTGAGGCAGAAGCAGGAAGCGCTGGGCTTGTTGTTCCAGCGTTGCATGTGGCTGAATAAAGCCTAAATAGCGTAGCTTTATTGTCTCCGCGGTGGAAGGGAATGTTATTTCCCTTCAGGAAACGTTGAAGGCGAGCGACTGTCCAGTCGCGGATATTAGGCTGACTTGGAGGCTGTGGAATGGCAGATGAACGCGCCGAGCGTCTACGCCGTTGTGGAGAACGGGGGCTTGTGGGCTTTGGCGTGTAAAGCCTGCTTGACGCTTTGGCCGGCCGCACGGAAATGAGAGACACGGAATCCGACGAGGAAACGTGTGGAGCTTGTATACTCTGTGTGGGTTTCTGCAGGCGGAATTGAGCGCGAGTCTTGAAAACTCCACTTTGTCCGCCCGTCCGCGTCCGCGTAGTTACAAATTTCGCCGTGCGCACGGCCGCTCGAAAACCGTCCGCACGGAGCCTTGCGGAGGGGCGTGTCTGCTGATTTGACGTCACTTTTCCGCGCGGACACTCGTGTTCCTCGCTGATGCGGAAAGCATAATGAGACCTTAAGACGGCTGCCAACGCGAGCCGGTTTGGAGCTGGCTCCGACGGTCATGTCTGCTGCGTCCACGGTTTTCATCCCTCATGGAATCGGGAGAGGAGGCGTGAGATCTGCTGGGAGTCGGAGAAATCTCATTCCTGAAGCTTGACTGGGAAAGCCGCTGGCTCCGTTGAGGAACTGTAACGGCCGGAACACACATCTTGCGTGTGCTGTGCGTCTGCGTGGCGTTTTCATTTCGGTTCCCGCAGGTTCATGTGCAGGTTACAGCAGCCACACCACCGGCATCAGACGCGCGTCTCAGGCGCGTGTCTTGCGAGCGTGAGACGCGCGTCATCTAGAGAATAGAAGCGAAGCCTATTTTTTCAGCTTTCCGCGCGCGTGTCTCTAGCGTCTCTACAGAAATACACATTAAAAATGACCTATTTCTGTTCATAATCACATCATACAAGCACTATTTTCAAAGCAGACATAATAACTGTTAGCAGAGTGGGTTAATGCAGCAGTTCTCGCGTGCACTCCCAGAGCAGCAGCAAGACGGAGGAAATAAATATACACGAGGAACAGTTTCTCTTTCTCTGTGGTTCTTCTCCCATGGAGCTGTTTATTGACACTGACTGGGTCAGAGACACATACGTTTTCCGTGCATGTCATTGGCTGTAACCACCTGTGTTGCGTTCAGGTAACATCCTAAATTACAATGTTATACAATTGAGAGCATATTCTCTTTTATATCAACAATAAAATTCTCACAACACTTCTGTGTTTATTTCTCTGGGCGAATTTGCGGCATATTTTTTTTGACTCTGGTTGCCAATCAAGGCTCGTTTTGATTTGAGACGAGGATGAGCTGAGCTCACAGCTGCAGTTCTCCTGCCCTCTGAAAAACCAGATAGGCTACAACGTGGCTTCGTTCCTCCCCTCCCCACCACACACACACACACACACACACACACACAGACACACAAATCATACTGCCTCGATTCTGAAGTGAGCCCAAGCGATCTTCAGTTAAAATCATCATTGTATTGTTTATAGCAAATTTAATAAATGGTAAACTCTATAGGAAGATAGTTGGCAGACAGGCAGCAGCGCAGCAGCTGCACGCACCAGCCACGCTGCCTGTGTGGATGCCACGGGCGTGCCAGCCGCAGCAAGCACGCCACGCACACGCACACGCCACGCACATGCAAGATGTGTGTTCCGGCCGTATTAACCACCGAGCGGACGCGACTCTGCTGGGACGCTTGGCTCTGATGGCTTTGACGTGAGGGTGGCGTTTCTTGAGCTGCACGAAGAAATTCTGTCTCGTACAGATCATCATAAAGATTATCGTCGGATAATGCCGGATTGATCTGCAGTTCAGGAACATCCATGGCGGTGAGTGAATTGTTTGGTTGAGAGCTGGTATAATGCTATCAATCCTGTAGCAATGCGTATGCTCGACAGAGCTGAGACCAACAGGGCAGGATGTGTTCAACAGGTATATGTAACTCTGCCAGGTAATTGGGGTGCGGTTTAGAGGAGTGGTTTAGAGTGGTTGAGGCGTGGCCTGCTCCTGAACTTAAAGGAGGACTTACCCCCTAGATATGTATTAGAACAGTGATTTGAAAATACCTATGGAAAAAACCAAGAAATGACATATGCTCTTGTCTATACTGGACTCTTTGGCTGTCTTCAAGTCAAGATTCTTTTTCGGAAATCAACGCCATTACAGTTTGCCTACTGCCTCAAAAATCATTTATTTGAGAGGGGCCATATCTTTATAAATATCAACAACTAGCCAACGCTGGTGGCCTGTTTGGAAAGAGCTTTGCTCAAAATGGTTGAAAGTTATATCAATTTGGTAATTCAGTGGCGAACTAGAAATTTAATTATTTTTCTGCATGTATCTCTATGGAAACTACTCAAACTACGTTACGAGAGCAAAGTGACATGGGCTCATTAACAGCAGCACACCCACAATAGGACAAACCTCTCGCTCTGGGGTAACACAATGCGAGATTTCTCCACGTAATTCCCTCGTCTAACTAGAGATAAACCGCGCAATGAAATCCGTTTTTAATTTGCGTTTTGGGGCTTTTCGTGATTCTTGTTAAAAGTTACTGCAGGCAGGGCAGTGTCAGACCTGTGAAGAGCTCCGCCCGCGCGTCCCCGCTGCCTGAGCACACAGCAGCTCGTGCTCGCGCTCTAAAAGGCAGGGTGCCTACGAGCTGCTGCGTGGCCGCAGAAAGGGCATCAGACTCGGTGTGATAATCCTCTAACAGCATTTGAGCTTATTCAGGTAAGATATTTATAATGTAATGACACATTCAGCGATAAACTGTCTACAATGAAGACATATGTCAAATATGACAACGTGGTGTTCAGTATTTTAAGAGCACAGGATCTACTTGCCTGATCAAATCCATTCCGCGCAGCAAAACACACACACATCGAGTCCCCCCCCCCCCCAGTCCCCAGTCGCTGCTGACATTTCCTGAAAAGTTGGCGTTGCTTGTACACAGTGACGTTATTATAGTAGCCGATGTGTTTAGACCAGCTTTGTCACGTTGTCACGTCGTAGTATAGCGTTATATTTTACATGTGCGCTGCGATAAGATTTGTTTGCGGAAGGATGAAATCGAGGCTCTCACTTTGATGCTGGGCTCTCGGAGCTGATTGCTGCAAACACACAATAAACCCCTCCCTCCCTCCGGGCAGTCAGTGCAGCAGCTCTGTGTCCCCAGCGAAAAGGGGCACAGAAGACCACCAGTCGTCCTTGAGAGGATTCCAGCATTCGTTGTCTCTCAACCTAATTATATGGAATTCTGGACAAAATCATATCTAGGCTATAAAAAATAAAAAATAAGATTTACATGAGACCAAATCTCATCATAGGGCCCCTTAGTATGAAAAAGGTTGGGAATGATTTACTTGCTATGTCCTTCCTTTTATGATTATAGTGGCGTTTATTGATAGTATTGTGTTACATAGGAGTTGGTAGGAAAATAACAGGCGATTGTAATAAATTAACAGGTCAAGTGACATCATGGCAATAGGCTTGGAGTTGTGAGGAGCCGAAAGGGTACAGGGGGAGTAGGGGAGTAACTATCTTGAAATCCCATAGTCTTTGGTTCACCATGACGTCATGACGTGTCAAATATCCCATTCATTTGAGAAAAAAAAAAAGCAGTGTTACACCCTTAGAGGGCGCTTATGCCAGGTATGCTGCTGAAAAATGATACAAATGGTAAAATAGCAACAGTTTGGTGTCAAATGTGGAAATTTTGACCAGAATTCTTCACACATCACCCCCAAAGTCATATATATTGGTTAAAAGCTGAAAAAAAGTGTTTTGGAGGTAAGTTCTCCTTTAAGTTAACATTCATTAACTTCCATTTTATTTTGCGATCAACAGTCATTCTGTGTTGTTTTGCTGTTTCACTTTGAGGGGCTGTGATCGAGCTGGTGGAACGGCTGTAGAATGTTCACAAAAATAAAATGGACAACATTGACTCAGCTACACTGGCTCCCGTCTGAGAGACGATTATCCCCACTAATGATCTTTTCACCACACTGCTCGGTCACATGAACTCCATGGACTGACTGTTGTGTTGATGTGTGTGTGAGCGTGCAGCCAATCATGTGTGATGACAGACAACAGCAAACAAGATGAGTGACAGTCACAAATGAAGCAGTAGATGCATTTTAATAACAGACAACCTAAAGGCAGAATGTAAGGTAAATATATCATATTAAGCAGGGTTTACTATGTTGTTGTTATATACATCATGTTATGTTTTTACATTATTTTATTACCAAACATAGGCTAATGTAAAATTATGGTATTCTGGAAATTATAAGCTTTAGTAGTCTATAATTAATTCAATAATGTAAGTGATACATATGCACATATACCAATCATAACTTATGATTGGTATGTGTGCATATGTATCACTTACATTATTCAATTAATAGTCAAAACATTACTAATTTACTGAATGATAAAAGCCAGAAAGGGCCAGTAGGATACTAACTGAAGAGCCATTTGGGAGCTCAAAGACCCGACTCTTATTGCTGAGCTGAGCTAAATGATCTGAATCACTAAAAAGAGACAGAATTCTCATCATGAGTGAAAACACAACTGGAGGTATAATAAAGTTTACAGAGTATGCTAATGAGCCTCTTCACTCTGATTGGGTAGGCTGGTGTAAACAAACAACGTCACAAATTGTAGGTAGTTAAATATTTGAGAGAAAATAATTGATTCAACTGTATTTATATTAGTAATAGTAAAACTCTGTGTTGGGGACAAGGCGAAAATGGTGAAATTTCAACAGTATAAAAGTAGATAAAAAAATATTCCAAGAGAATAATAAAGTCTAGGTGAGTAATAAATCATACTAAGCAATGATAACAAAAACAACATGAAAGAAAGTATTAAAAATGCATCCCAGGGACATGAAAGTGCCCGAAATAAAATAATCACCCGTGAGTGTGCGAGGCAGCAAGGGCGAGGCATGCTATAAATGAGCACACAATATTTCTAGCATAATGTAATTTAATAAAAGTATGTAGGCTAAAATAGGCTACTCAGGGTGCGTTCATAAATTCAATCTGATGCTCTAAACATCTGTCTAGAGACTAACATGAGAGGGCGGCTGTTCAAAGAAATTCAATGTTTTACGAACGGTCCAGTTTGAGTGCACTCTGGTGCTCAGAGTGACTGTTTACAAATGCACCCATAATATAAGCAGTGATTGACTAGTCCAAATGCCACAATAGAAAGCTTTGTAATTTCAAAGTTAAACAGTGAAAATGTAAATATTTATTACCGAAAAGAACAAACAGATAAAAAGTTAATTGATTTGTTTGTGTGAAAGTTAAAATGTGATGTGAATCAGTACAGATCCACACAGCAGAGAGAAGCAGTAGGACAGAAAGCAGTCTGTTAACTCCTGCAGGTCCTTCGGTCCGCCTCACATCATCAATAACTGATCAGTTGCATTCGATTCCTTTGATGAGGAAGAAGGTTCCTGTGGCCACGCCCAGCAGAGCCACGGTCAGACCCAGTCCACAAAACACCTCAGGTCCGATCCCCGGCTGCTCCTGCTCCACATCTGAGGAGGAACCAAACACATGAACACACAGGAAGACAGCATCACAGCTATAGTTTTGGTTGTTGTTAGCTAACTGTAGTTTTGGTTAGCTAACAGATAAAGGTGCCTCACCCCAGATCCGGGTCAGCGGCTGGCTCAAGGCTCGGTGCTCCACAGAACAGCTGTAGATGTCTCCAAGCTGTGGGATGAAGCTCAGCCTGGCAACCTGGCTGTAGGTGCCATCTTTGTTGAGGTAGGGGACGTTGAGGCTGGTTCCTTCAGTCACGTTCACATTGTTCCTGGTCCAGTAGACCTTGACAGGAGCAGGGTAGAACCCAGTCACATGGGAGATGAGGTGGTTCTCCACTCCCAGCTCCACATCATCTCTGGTGTAGATGAAGCTGTGAGGAGCATCTGTACAACAATACAATATCATGTAAACCTCTCCACAATTCATACCAATATCACTTTTCATGTCTCAGTAGCATTAAATATGTTTTCTGAGTTCTGTCAAAATCCTTTTACTTACTTAGTAACCCTGTATGGATGTGATGGATGCTTGCTATTATTGTTGTATGGCCTGTTTGAGATTAAACCCTTTGTTTTATCCGTGTGTGTGTGTGTGTGTGTGTGTGTGTGTGTGTGTGTGTGTGTGAGTGTGAGTGTGAGTGTGTGTGTGTGTGTGTGTGTGTGTGTGTGTGTGTGTGTGTGTGTGTGTGTGTGTGTGTGTGTGTGTGTGTGTGTGTGTGTGTGTGTGTGTGTGTGTGTGAAGTCTGCAAGTAGGCTATGTGGCGCGCTCATTCCCGGCGGGTATGGACTTACATTTGTCTATATGAAATATTATGTTCTTATACATTATGGTAAAATCATCAAGGCTATTGCACCTTTTTAAACACAGCATTACAAAGTGCTTCACACACAATCAACAGTAGCTTAAACAAAATAATACAACATACAGAGGGTTTTTAGAGATCACTTAAAGTTATTGTATTTTTATGACAGTGTAAAATGTCATGTAAAACACCAGCAGTCCTTCCTTATCTGTAGTTTAAATTGTTGAACAGTGGTAAATTAAGCTTTGTCATGTTTCCTTACCGAGCTGCAGAAGAGGGTTCTTTAAGAAACGCCGAATTTTTTGCAGGTTGTCTTTGCACCTGGCCTGATTAACCACAGCCGACTCATAACATCCTATGCAGGTAAGATCCTCTGCAAACTTGGGCAGAGAGACAACTCCTTTCTTGTTGATGAAGTCTGCGTACCATCGCTCTTCACCATCCAGTCCATACATGTCCTCTCCATCAGTTTCTGAACAGCCAGTGATGTGCAGATCCTCATGTACAGCTGAGACGACACAAGATGAAAAACAAAATGTCAAACTTCTTCACATCCAGAATCACAGAGTGGATTTATTTTTCACATCCTCACGTCACGTTAAAGAGTTTGTCTGTTTATTGTTTTTATATTAAAACAACCGTTTAATAACTAATACGAGTGAAAGGTTTATTTCCTCAGAGGTGCAGAAAACGTTAAATATCTCCACTGACTCTAAATGTCTCTCTGGTTCAGAAGGAGCTCAGTTCAAATGATTTTCACATCAACAGAACATTGGAGTGAGTGTGAGACTCAATGTGAGGAACAGACGTGTGATGTAGGCTACTTACTGTCTGCTGTGACACCAAGGAGACATGAGAGGAAGACGAGGGTCTGTGAGCTCTTCATCTTCACAACACAACTTAGCACCGTGTCGACTTCACACTGACTGCTGCAAACTGTAAGTAAACACAAGGAACAGCGTTGTCTTACACGCAGCTCCACCAATCACATTACAGCTTTGACTTGCATCATCAGTCTCCACGTAGACACAGTTGAGAACTGCTGAGAAATGAAGTGATGATGGAGAATAACACTCACATAATGCCTGACTGTTGTATCTATAATGACTATATAGTCAGTCAATAACTTCCAACGTTTTTTATATATTATATTATTTGACAGAAACAAAGGAGTGTTTGTGTGTGTGTGTGTGTGTGTGTGTGTGTGTGTGTGTGTGTGTGTGTGTGTGTGTGTGTGTGTGTGTGTGTGTGTGTGAGAGAGAGAGAGAGAGTGGGTGAGTGAGTGAGTGAGTGAGTGAGAGAGTGAGTGAGTGAGTGAGTGAGTGAGTGAGTGAGTGAGTGAGAGAGAGAGAGAGGTGGGGGGAGAGAGAGAGGCACTGTGCATTTGGTGAGAGTGGTTGCTTGCTGCTGCTGGTTTCCAGTATTGAGCAATAATCTATTACTAACTACTATTACTGTAATATATTACTCAGTAATACAGTATATTATTACTGTAATGTATTACTTTCACCAATGTAACAGGATTACAGTTTCCAGTACACTAATAATATTACAATTTCTAATCCAAGTAACTTCAAGTTATTCCATTACTTTCACCAGTAATGTGTGGCGATAGGACTAGCTATGTGAGACTACTGATTGCGTTTCCCGAACGCGATAATGTTTCTGTCCTAATAGGTGGCAAATAAATAAAGTCTGCAGTTTAGCTGATTGTTGACTCCTGTAAGGTGAATTATTCTTCTGGATTCAGTTGTAAAAAGATCTGGCTAAACTGGTTACATCACTTTTACAGAAGGGGGGAGGGGTAGAGAAAGTAATATGCCATAGTAACATAACAAGTAACGTAACTTACTTTTGATACCAAGTCATGAGTAATGCAATATTATTACCTTTTAAAAGAGTAATAAGTAAAGGGTAACATATTACTCTTCCTGAGTAACTTGTCCAACACTGCTGGTTTCACAGCCTTTTCTTGCTCGTCTTTCTATAGTTTTCAGTTCATGTCACTACACACACACACACACACACACACGCACGCACGCACGCACGCACGCACGCACGCACGCACGCACGCACGCACGCACGCACGCACACACACACACACACACACACACACACACACACAAAAATTCCTGGTTTAAAAATAATTCACTTGAGTAAAAGTAGAAAAGTAGCTAATTTAAAATGTACTCAGAGTAAAAGTTACTTCGTTATTTTTTTTGAAACTATAGTTCTTTTTCTCATTTTCTTCAAGTTCATCCTCAACTGAAACCACATCTCAGTTGAATTTAGGTCTGCAGAGGTGTTTTCTAACTCATCCATCTCATCGTCTGTCTGTCTGTCTGTCTGTCTGTCTGTCTGTCTGTCTGTCTGTCTGTCTGTCTGTCTGTCTGTCTGTGTGTCTGTCTGACTGTCTGTCTGTCTGTCTGTCAAGTCAAGTCAAGTTTATTTATATAGCCCTAATTCACAAGCATGTCTCAGAGGGCTTCACAGAAAGTATGTCTAGCTGATTCTAGCTAACACACAGTAACAAGAATATACAGAATAAAGATAACATTTGAACATTTGAAGAAAGCAGGAGAGTGGAGGAGGGAGGGAGAGGGAGGAGGGAGGAGAGGGGGGAGGTGGGGAGAAAATAGGAAATGTGGAGGAGGAGAGAACAGAGGAGGAGAGATGAGGGTGCAGGGGAGGGAGAGCCAGGGTAGGGGTAGGGTCTAGGGTTGGGGGAGGGGAGGGAGTAGGATACGGGCCCGGATTAGGGCGAGGGTGGGGAGAAATGGGAAATGTGGAGGAGGAGAGAACAGAGAAGGAGAGGGTGCAGGGGAGGGAGAGCAGGGGGAATGTGAGAGGGAGGAGAGGCCAGAGAGGAGGAGAGAACAGAGAAGGAGAGGTGGGAGGGCGCAGGGGAAGGAGAGCAGCGGGAATGTGAGAGAGGGGAGAGGACAGAGAGGAGGAGAGAACAGAGAAGGAGAGGTGGAAGGGTACAGGGGAGGTAGAGTAGAGGTAGGGTCTAGGGTGGAGGGAGGGAGTAGGATACGGGCCCGGATTAGGGCGAGGGTGGGGAGAAAATGGGAAATGTGGAGGAGGAGAGAACAGAGAAGGAGAGGTGGGAGGGTGCAGGGGAAGGAGAGCAGGGGGAATGTGAGAGAGGGGGGAGGACAGAGAGTAGAGGTAGGGTCTAGGGTGGAGGGAGGGAGTAGGATACGGGCCCGGATTAGGGCGAGGGTGGGGAGAAAATGGGAAATGTGGAGGAGGAGAGAACAGAGAAGGAGAGGTGGGAGGGTGCAGGGGAAGGAGAGCAGGGGGAATGTGAGAGAGGGGGGAGGACAGAGAGGCAGAGAAGGAGAGGTGGGAGGGTGCAGGGGAAGGAGAGCAGGGGGAATGTGAGAGAAGGGAGAGCAGGAAGTGGCAGGGATTCAGGAAAATAGGGGAGAAGAGGAGAAGGAGCAGAGGGGGGGAGAATGAGGAGAGAGCAGGAGATGGGAGGGGGGGGCGGTGGGATGTGGGGGAGGAAAGAGCATGGAAAGAGAGGAGAACAGGAAGGGGGAAGAAGGGAAGAAGCGGGGGAAGGGGGAAAGAGAGGGGGGGGGGGAGAAGATCAGACAACTGACTACTCTAAGCATTAACCAGAGCTAACTGAGACATAGTATCTAGCTAATCTACAGCCTAATCTGGCCTATCCTACCCTGCTCTAGTCTGATTTTAGCCTGAACACTAACAGGTCAGCCTTAGGCTGTAGCTAATCTATCGCCTACCTAAGCTGTTCTAAACCAACCGGCAGCCCTCGACCAGTGATGAAGAGCACCGATGCCCCCCGACCCGGCCCCCGCCCACATAAGGCGTGGGAGGGAAGGCCAGGCCGGGACACAGCGGCACCCCCTCACCCCCAGTGAACGCAAGAAAACCTTTCCACCATATGGTGGCAATCCACACATGGATCGCCACATGGATTGCCCCAGTGACTTGGCTGAGGAGGAACCTTGTGAGGTCGTTGTGCTAGGGGCCAATTGCTGCGGCAATGTCTGTCTGTCTGTCTGTCTGTCTGTCTGTCTGTCTGTCTGTCTGTCTGTGTGTCTGTCTGACTGTCTGTCTGTCTGTCTGTCTGTCTGTCTGTCTGTCTGTCTGTCTGTCTGACCATCTGTCTGTCTGTCTGTCTGTCTGACTGTCTGTCTGTCTGTCTGTCTGTCTGTCTGTCTGTCTGTCTGTCTGTCTGTCTGACTGTCTGTCTGTCTGTCTGTCTGTCTGACCATCTGTCTGTCTGTCTGTCTGTCTGTCTGTCTGTCTGACTGTCTGACTGTCTGACCGTCTGTCTGACTGACCGTCTGTCTGTCTGATCGTCTGTCTGTCTGTCTGTCTGTCTGTCTGTCTGACTGTCTGTCTGTCTGTCTGTCTGTCTGTCTGTCTGTCTGTCTGTCTGACTGTCTGTCTGTCTGACCGTCTGTCTGTCTGTCTGACCGTCTGTCTGTCTGTCTGACTGTCTGTTTGTCTGTCTGTCTGTCTGTCTGACTGTCTGTCTGTCTGTCTGTCTGTCTGTCTGTCTGTCTGTCTGCCTGACTGTCTGTCTGTCTGTCTGTCTGTCTGTCTGTCTGACCGTCTGTCTGTCTGTCTGTCTGTCTGTCTGTCTGACCGTCTGACTGTCTGTCTGTCTGTCTGTCTGTCTGTCTGTCTGTCTGACCGTCTGTCTGTCTGTCTGTCTGTCTGTCTGACTGTCTGACCGTCTGTCTGTCTGTCTGACCGTCACTTTGGATCTGTCGTTCACCTTCGTTGAATCTCAAAGCATTGTACAGCTGATGGTGGTTTGATCTGCTTGCTTGTCATCCAGAGAGGTCTGATGATCAAGATTCAACATTTGTATTGTCACTCGTTGTACAAGTTCAGACACGTGTGACATTCTTATGCTGTGGACTCCATTACAGACAAGGTGCAGAAGATAAATAGGTACAAAATCACAGCAAACAACAAATAGAGCACACAATCACAACACAACGATAGGGCAATATAGCTAAATAGCACATAATGTAAACAGTGTATGTACAGTAAGGCAGTTGAGGTAAACAGTAAAGTAAGAAAGGTAAAAGTGATAGGTATTGAAATAGAATAGATATAAAAGTGTCCAGTGTCCAAAAGTGTCCACTTGTCAGTGGAAGTGTGTGCAAATGTCAATAATACAGGTGTTTGTGTTATTTATTGAGGAGTCTTGTTGCCTGAAGGAAGAAACTATTCCACAGACGTTCGTGCTTTCAGGACCCTGTATCTTCTCCCTGAGGGCAACATGGAGAACAGGCTGTTGTGCAGGTGGTTCGTGTGCTTGATGATCTTCCGGGACCTCCTGAGACATCTCTGATTGTACAGTTCCTGCAGTTTTGACAGTTCACATCCTGTCAGGTGCTCCTCACTCTTCTCAGTGCCTTGTGGTCCATGGTGCTACAGTTCCCGTTTCATGTACAGTGCTTCCCCTCCCTCTATAGCGAGCAGTAGGTTTTATAGGTGATTCATATGCAAATTAGCACCATGTCATGATATTATGCCCACTTCTGTCAGCTTTTTGAGCAGCCAATAGCTACTCTCCTTGGCAACAGTTGTTATAATAATGGTAATGAATGCCAGCGTTGACAGAAAGTCTAGAGGCCATAGGTCACATAGATAATGGGGTGGTGAGAGCGTGGAGGATTTTGTAAGTGATGCAGGACTTGACCAGGAGCCAGTGGAGGTGGATGAGGGTGGAGGTGATGTCTGCCAGGGCTTGGTGCAGGAGAGAACCCTCAACCTGGCAGCTGAGTTCTGCACATGGAGCCTGTCCAGGGCTTTGCTGGGTACCCTGGACAGGACTCCAGACGGGGGGTCTCTGCTACAGTAAAGTAAAGTAAAGTAAAGTAAAGTAAAGTAAAGTAAAGTAAAGTAAAGTAAAGTAAAGTAAAGTATGCACATCCACTTGATTAGCAGGTGCAGGACGAACAAATAATCAGTAACCAGTCAAAGAAGTAGATCCGCACACTGCTGGAGACTTCTCCAAGTACATTTATTGTATTATGTTTCAGTCACAAACGACCTTCTTCAGAATGAATCATTCATTCTGAAGAAGGCTGTTTGTGATCATAACAATACAATAAATCTATTGGAGAAGTCTCCAGCAGTGTGTGGATCTAACTCTTCTACTGTCTCTGCCACAGGGTCACGGGGTCAGAGAGAGATGACTGGAGTTGGGAAATGTTTTTGAGCTGATAGAAGGCAGGTTTTGTGATGATTTGATGTGTGACTGATAGGAGGGGATGAAGAAAGTAACTTTAGTCAGGCTCAGCCACATGAGTGTGTGTGTGTGTGTGTGTGTGTGTGTGTGTGTGTGTGTGTGTGTGTGTGTGTGTGTGTGTGTGTGTGTGTGTGTGTGTGTGTGTGTGTGTGTGTGTGTGTGTGTGTGTGTGTGTGTGATGAGCTCAGGTGAGGATGGGAGCGTCCACGCTAGGCTTCATATATCACAGCATCATCATATCCACATTGTTTTAGAGGAGAGGGGAACATATTTTATTTCATCTCTTTCAATTTACATCCAATTTCTATGCTGTTAATAATCAAACATAATTTGCTCTTTCATGTTATTTCCAGTCTCTTGGGTTCATGTGAAAATGCAGATGAAAACATGGACACCACACAGGCTGTTGACCAGGTCCAAGAGGACATCATCTCACCCCGTCACTTTTCAACATGCAGAGTAGATCAACAGACTCCTATAGATCCCACGTGTGAAATCAACACCACAGGAGTGTGACAATGACACAAACCGTTGGCCAGTAAGGGTGTTGTGGTCTTTGACATCAGAGACCGGGGTTAGATTCAAAGTCATTTCAACCATAAGTCACATTTAACTTTTTGTTATTTAAGCCGAACTGAAGCCAACCATTTCTCTAACCTTAACCAAGTTGTTTAATGTCTAAATAAATATAACTGTAACAGAGGTTTTTGGCTACGGTCTTGTGGTGTCAGAAAATGATGTAAAAGGCTCCCCTGTGTGTTCAGAAGTGAAGCCAAGGTGAGAAATAGACAACATAGAGAGGACATGCTATGTTGTGAATAATGAGAATGTGTTGAGATGATGGAGCCAAACCAGGGGTGCCCACATTCTTTCCCATGAAGGGCCAAAACTCAATCTGGGTGGAGGGCCGAGGGCCAAAAATAAACGTTGTGGAATTACATTAAAATGTATTGTGTTTTATAGAAAATTCTAACATTCTAAATCTAAAATAAGTTAAAACATTTCAATAATCTACTTTTTATCTGTTTGGTAATTGTAATAATTTGCAATTGGTTATATATATTTAAAAAAACATCTGCATTTGTGGGGAGCTTAAACATTTAATCACTAAACACCCCGTTAAAAACAGTTGTATTTTCCACCTTTGTAATCAAGAGAGAAATTTGACTTAATTCACAACTTAAAAAATCCTCAAGGTACTTTGAAAATCAGCTTTATTGTCCATCTTTTGTAAACACTTTGCCATGACAATTTGCCAAAAACATGCAATATCCTGGTTGCTAATGTGGTTCCTCCTCTGGTCGTTAAAGGCGCCTGTTCAGAGGGAGGGGAACTGGTTGGAATAGCGTGAACCTCCCATGTGATGTCCTACCGGTGAAGCTTCCTCTTTCAGGTGAAAAGAAGCGGCTGGCTAACTGCCCATGTCTCGGAGGAAGCATGGAGCCAGTTTCGGCTCTCCCCAGATCGGCAGAGGGTGGAGTAGCAACCAGGATAAATAAATTAAGTTAGCACTAATGGGGGATAAAATATGGGATAAAAAAATCGGGGGGGGGGGGGGGGGGGGGGAGTAAACCTTGCTTCTAAATTCTACAAAAGCCTGTCCCGTTCCCAGCATGATGTCAGATCCATGGACATTGCATGCGGCAGGCATTGCAGGAGCACATGTTCTTAATTGACTGTGCAGTGTGCAGCCAGAAGCCTAAAGTGGACTCACCCTTTGTATGCCTGAAACCATCAATTCCGCTACGACAATTCACATGTCGTTTTAATGCTCATAGTCATAGAGCAATGTTCATTATCTTTGTAATTATGGAGATACTAGTCTCGCTAGCCAGCCTCTCTTCCTTTCTGTCAGAGAGTCTGGCGCTGTGGAAACAGGCAACAGGGATCAGCCCGCCCCTGCTCTAAAGCTGCTCTCCCATTCGAGCGGCTGTTTCGGTGGCAGCAGGATATCCGCTCCCCCGCTTGCAAGCTCTGTCACGCTCTGTTCATTGGCTCCGACCATATGTCAATCAGAGCGGCTTCCGCTCCCATGTGTGTCGCTGTAATGCTCCCGCCGAACGCTAACTAGCTAGCGTAGAAAGCTAACGGCAGAAACCTACAGGCTAACGCGTTGCTACACGCTGAAAATGGCAAGTTTTGAAGAAAATTTGGATTGTGCAATAAAGAAGGCCTGCTCGGCACAAGTTCCACCCCGAAACTATTTTCCAAGGGCACTAACGCTAAGCACCGCCCAAGACGAGGCTGATTGGTTAACCCAAACAGAGCATTTTTTTCGCAATCCCACAATGGAAACCTGCGACGCCAGACTCTCTGACAGAAAGGAAGAGAGGCTGGCTAGCGAGACTATGGAGATACTGACACTTCAGTTTTCAACATTTTAACAGTAGCTTCTGTTGTGCAAAGCCAGGTCGGCTTAATTATTGGTTAATTGGCAGCATGCTTTTACATGCGTCAACCGACATGAGGGAGGGAGGGGGGGGAGAGGGAAAGAGAGAGAGAGTGAGAGAGAGAGAGAGAGCGGGCGAGAAAGAGAGAGAGGGTGCTTTTATGGTTTCATGGCGCCTCCGATGCGCAAAAGTCCGTCATCGTTCATCCAGGAATGTTTTCAAGATGACATTTGGCACTTTTCTGCCCAGTGCCGATCGGTGTCTGCTCTTTGATTCCTGCTGGGAATCTTTTGCATTGGATAAGGATGTCTCTGCTGACTGCATGGATTTCTTCTGTGTACAATACTGTGCTTTTTTCCTCTGTGCCCCCTGCATTATGTAGGCCTATTATACAAATCTTTATCCAATCCAAGCAGAAATTCTCAGGGGATTCTCTATTCTATAGTCCGAGCAGATGCCCTCTCTCACCTCAAGAAGAGAGGCATCTTACCACGGACTCATTACGCCAAAGAACTAGTCGCCATGCTGCCATGCCATCAGAATTAGTTGCCATGCCATAGATCTTATCGCTCTGCCATACTTGAATAAAGCTTGCGTCTGGTCTCTCATGATTGAAATGGTGGTCTCGACCTAGTTTCAAGATGAAGACCAGACACGCTGCCTCGCATCTGTAATCCTAGTGACCTCATCATAGGCCCTAATCCTAGTGTGACGACAAGTGTAATCCTAGTGTGATGTCCGTGTGACGCACTTGCCTATATGACGCCGATAATGTCGTCAATGCCGAGGCTATGACGTGGCAGCCTATTTATAGCCATGCTCAGCGTGTCATCATTCTCTTTCCCTGATCTCTGGTCGCTGTACCTGAGCTGATCGCATCCCATTCTCTGAAAGCTGTGTTTGACCCCACCCACCTCCCCAGTCCACCACCAATGTCTTGACTCCTGAAGAATCCCCTATTTACTGTACATATTCACTTTCCAGACGGCTTCTAGAAAAATATGCTTTTAAATGAGCTGTTTGATAAAACTATTTATAAACCTATATTAATAAAAAATGCTTATAAATGAGCCATTTATAAGTCAATTAAATGAATTAAATTGACAAATGGAAGACTGATGAATTCATGCTGATTTGCAAAATGCAATGTAAAATGTGTCTTTTTTAATCCATTTTCATATTCTTGCTTATTCATTTTCACATTATTTGTCATTTGCATAATTCATTTTCGCCTTTACTTTACCTTTGGACAACTGTTTTACTTAAAGCACAATATTGTGCCACACTACTTTATACAGGTTAATTAAGTAGGCTACTAACTTACACAATTTAAATAAACCATTTGCTATATAGACTACATGATGTCACATGTTTCTAATTTCTACACCATACAGGTGTTAAAAAATATGCGTGTGTTCAGTGACGCAAGCTGGGGTGTGTATGGAGAGATATATGTGTCTTTATTCTGTGACTGAAAGTTTACATCCTGTAACCAAAGACTGTATCTGTGAGAAAATAAATCCACTTTGTAATAAAAAAAATAGATCCGTATGCAAAAACATAGATTTGAAAACAAAACTATCAACAATCCAATCAAAGAAAAATTTAAAAATAAAATAAAATAATTTAGATTTAGATTTAGATTTAGATTTTTCATTAATGTGAATTAAAAAAAGTTGCATGCAAACATAAACATTTTGTTCTCAACTCCAAAACATTTGTTTGCGAAACCATTACCTTTGCTTACAAAGCTCAACTTTTCTTTTGCGAAATGAAAAGTTTTGTTTGCAAAACCTGAGTTTTGCAAAACTTTTTCTGTTACAATAAGGGCGGGACCTACAGCAGAAAGAAGTAACGCACGTCCCTATTGGCCAGTGTCGATCGGAGTGATAGCTTGGCAACATCCAATCCAGTACGAGACAAGGCGGAAGGCGGGCACTTGAACGGAAGTATTTCCTGAAGGAATCTCCATGCCATTTCAGTGCCAGTTATAACCACAGATTGAAGAGAGAAGCCGTGAGTATGTTCACACCAATGTTTTTATGTTTGGTCAGGTTACATGCACCGGTCCAAACATAAAAACAACATAAAGAAATAAAAAGTCTGCAGTTTGGCTGATTGTTGACTCCTCCTGTAAGGTGAATTATTGTTCCAATAAAGTGGATTCAGTTTTAAAAGGAGCTGGTTAACCAGGTTGTATGTCACTTTTTCGGAACTGGTGTATGAATGTAATAGTAAAGTAGCGAGTATTACTTTTGAAAGTAATAAGTAAAGTAATTGTATTACTTTTTAAAGGAGTACTCAGTAATACGTAACTAATTACACTTCCTGAGTAACTTGCCCAACACTGCTCACAGTACATAACTGTGGATAAGAGCCAAGTGATTATATGATTATCATAGTGAGAGAAAGAGAAAGGAAAGAAAGCGAAGGAAAGAAAGTGGTCTGAGATGTGTTAGGTTAGGTACCGTCTGTTTTTGAAGGAAAAAAGCATAGCTAAATATAATGTTGTGCAAGTTCACACTTCACAAGAGCTAGCTCAAAGTTCAGTTCACAGTCACAGAGTAATATGGAAACACTTTACAATGAAGCAGGTCACAAAATTAATGCTAATGCTAATAAGCATTAATAAGCATTAGTTAATGCTTATTAAGAATGACCCTAAACTATTAAATAATGCATAAAGTAATCCCTATAGTAACATGAACACCATTAGTAAATGATTACTATAGACACCATTTTGTTAAATTGGAACAACATTGACAGGAGTAAGATATTCCCTAAAATTCCCAAAGTTATGGCATAACTTTATGATGAATATGTGTAACAGCTGGAAACTAAGTACATTCATTAATCCAACAGTTCAATATTTACAGTGCAAACAGACACCACTTTAACTCGAGAAGAAGAAAATTGCTTGAGTGACATCACTGATGACATCACAACTGCCTGATGACATCACAGTTGATACACACACACACACACACACACACACACACACACACCTAACAGCAAAATCGGCATAGGTCATGATGATATGTGGCTCTAAAACCTTCCCATCTGATTCAGCTCTTCCCTCTGGCCAGTCTGGTCAGAGGGGGCACCCAACTCCCACAGAGAGACAGCCTGCCGCCCTCTCTCACACCTCAGCATCTTCAGCACCCGCTTCCTGAAGTTTCCGCACAAGCCGAGATAGAGCAGAGGGTTGAGGCAGGCGTGAAAACAGCCCAGAGCAGAAGTGACCAACAGACCGGTTCCCTTTCCATACACACCATCAGTAGATGTGTCTGGTGCCTCATTGCTGCTCTGGAAGGTCTCCACCATGAGAGTGATGTTGTACGGCGTCCAGCAGAGAAAGAAGACCAGCACCAGGGCCAGGATCACACTGATGGTCCTGATGAAGGAGTAGCAATAGAGCAGGACAGCCGAAGGCAGGAGAAAGCCCGCTATATGGAACAACAGGCGTGATGCCAGCCGCCAGTCAAATGCTGACGGAGAGGCGTGCGGGTAGCTGTGAGTGCACACCGTTTGTCCTTGTGTTGTATTCTTCAAGGTCAAAGCCTCTAAAAAGATGTAGTCGGGGATGATGAGGAGCAGGGAGAAGAGCCAGACCAACAGGCAGCTGATGTGGACTAACCGGGGCTTTGTGCTGGAGTACATCTGGACAGCGTGGACGATGGACAGGTAGCGGTCCAGACTGATGCAGGCCAGCAGGAAGATCCCACAGTAGAAGTTGATCTTGGAGGACAGAGAGAGAGAGAGAGAGAGGGGGGATAAGCAGTTATTCTCCTTTTACACTTGAGTTAACCAACACAACACATCTGTATTTCCTCCCCCCTTCTCTGGTCCCTTTCTCTTCCTCTTCTGGTGAATGTTGAACTGGCTGGCTATCCAGAGCGGAGTATGCTATAGTTCAAAAGCAATATGAAGTACTTTGACTCTGGTCTGTTGAGTCTCGCTCGACTTGGCAGGATATAATGGCCTACAGTCTAATCACATTTCATCTATCTATCTATCTATCTATCTATCTATCTATCTATCTATCTATCTATCTATCTATCTATCTATCTATCTATCTATCTATCTATCTCGTATCTATCTATCTATCTATCTATCTATCTATCTACATGTATCTATCTCGTATCTATCTATCTATCTATCTATCTATCTATCTATCTATCTATCTATCTATCTATCTATCTCGTATCTATCTATCTATCTATCTATCTATCTATCTACATGTATCTATCTCGTATCTATCTATCTATCTATCTATCTATCTATCTATCTATCTATATATCTATATATCTAATATATCTATTTATCTATATATCTATACATTTGGCAATGTGGGCTCTGTTTGTTCTCTGTCTGTAATCTGTTTCAATTTTTGTCCCACTGATGATGTCATCAGTGATGTCATAAACCACTGATGATGTCATAAGTGATGTTATCGTGATGTCACTTGAGAATTGTACGTTGATGTCATCAGTGACATCATCGGCATTGTGGCATCACTGATGATGTCATCAGTGATGTCATAAGACACTGATGATGTCATCAGTGATGTCATAAGACTGATGGATGTAAACTCAAGAGGCACACGCACACATACATGTAAACTTAAGGGAATAACATTTTGTGAGCAACACACACACGCGCGCCAATAGGGCAGGCGAAGCCACGCAGCAGCCGAGTTGTGGGCGAGGCCGCGCAGCGGGCGAACTGCATGTGAGCTGCAGGGCCAGCTCGGCGAGCTGCAGGGCGACCCTAGGAATCAAGTGCGCGTAACACGCGAGACCCTAGTCCAAAAAACTCCCCCACACTCACAGCTAAACTCAAATGAACTTTCACTTTCTTTTTGTCCTCACCTGTTCTGTATACTGTATACACTACCAGGCACCTACATTGAATATGGCTCCAGTGACTTTGCAGAAGTGTGTCCCGAAGCTCCATCCCTGAGTGCTCTCCACAGCCCGGAAGGGCAGTGTGACCAGCAGCAGGCAATCTGCCACACTCAGGTGGAGGATGAAGGTATCTGTCACACTCCAGGCCGACCTCCTCTGAGCCAGAACCACCAGGAGAAGCCTGTTCCCCAGAAGACCCACGACCAACGCCAAGGAGTACACAACTACTTCCAAATGACCACAGCTCTCTGGCTTGTCGTCCGCTTCACCATACACATTCTGGTAGTCGAAGTAGTCGTAGGTGTAGTTTTGGTCAAATATCCCAGTAAGGTCCACATCCATGACCCTGTTTGTCTACTGTTGATTCACAGGTTTAACACAGAGAGAAATGTTTATTCAAAATGTTATCGTGCCTCAGAAGTCAAGGCAGTTGGGAAAAAAACAGCAGCTTAAACACTGGTCTGCTGCTCTCTGGTTCCTCGCTTGTAACTGTGACGTCTCAAAAAAGGCAGCCGAGGCTTCTAAACACATTCAGAGCCACATAGAACTCACATCGTATCGATGTCACCTAGATGAGGTAATACTGGATTAGGCAGTTAGACTGGAAAGTGGGCTATGCCTACATAGTTCCCTTTAGTGTGATCACACTCAGTTTGAGCCCATAAAACACACATCCACAGTGGCTGCAATCTGCTGCCACTTTAATCACAAGCTACATGTAAATAAAGCTACAAAATCAGAAATACTTGGCAGGTGACACTGAGGTGTATATGGGACATATTTATTTATTTATGTATTTATTTTATTTATTTATTTGATAGGGACAATGAACATCAAACAAGATGTAAACATGCCGGATTTAGCCATGCTGCTAATTTCCATCCGTAGTCCCTTGACAGATGACAGAGAGAGCAGTGCATACATACACTTACAGTAACACAATCAAAGAGGTAAAAAAATGCAAAATACTGCCAATTAAAACAAAAACATAACTACAATACAACGTACAAAATACAATAAAAACACTTAGAAGTAGTCAACACTGATCAACACTTTTGGAGCCATAATGTACTTTTTTTGTTCTTTTATTTTCTTCTTTATTATCAGACCTCTTCTCTGACACTGTGCGTGTGTGTGTGTGTGTGTGTGTGTGTGTGTGTGTGTGTGTGTGTGTGTGTGTGTGTGTGTGTGTGTGTGTGTGTGTGTGTGTGTGTGTGTGTGTGTGTGTGTGTGTGTGCGTGCGTGTGTGTGTGTATGTGTATGTGTGTGCGTGTGTGTGTGTGTGTACATGGAATTCTGGCATTGAACGCTGGGTGGAGCATTGATGAGGAAACTGAATGTGAATGGAAGGAAGGCCCAAATCAGTTTATGAACCAAAGTCGTCAGTTTCCAGCTACATGTTGGCAGATTTGGAGATTTCAAGATTTCTCACTGGGAAACAGTTTTACAATCTGCCAATGGTTTACACTCAGAAGAGGATGCCGGTGAGCACACATAACATCAAAGAAGAGGAAGTGACTCAGTGGACATACCTGGATGGTGTCAGCATTCCTCATATTCAGGCCGACGTGGAGTTGTTGTTAGGAACCGGCGGCTCCAAATTGCCTGAACCCTAGGAAGTAGTAAATAGTCATGGAAACGAACCTTACGCCGTTTGGTCCCTATTGGGGTGGACTGAGAACTGAGTCTACTATTGGGGTGGCTTATTAATGGTCCCAGTCAAGGACACAGTGACGAGTGGTGGGAGAGTGGCTACCCCGCTGCTACTGTGAACAGGATCTCCATATCAAACCTGGACCCTGTACTACGAAGCTAGTTTAATGCCTTATCCGAGTAAGTTTGAGTTTAAACCTGGTTTAGCCGTACTACAAAGCAAGTTAACTTTCAATCACCATGGCAACTGACGCTGCAAAGCTAACCTGGTCGCGACCAGGTTAGCTTCAGAGGATAAGATCAAAATCCACGAGAGACCCATATAATCGGCTCTCTGGAGTCACTCACCATTCATAAGATCGCCATATGAAAAATAGATTGCAGTCAACTGAGAATAGATAGATAGAATAGAACTTCCTCAGTCTTTGATCATGTTCCTCGACTGTGTCGCCCCATACCAGCAGATCATCAATTATGTTGACTACCCGTCCAGGTCTTCAACCATTTGAGCCACAGACCGCTGGAACACTTCGGATGCAGACAGGGCCGTGGGAAGTAGGGGTGCTGCAGGTGCTGCAGCACCCCCTAGATTTTTTTTTTTTTTTTTTTTTTTTTTTTTTTACAAATTTAATTAAAAATATTTTGCAGTGCACTATGTTCCTTTCTTGTTTAACACGTTCACTGCCAATGGCGAGTTGAGACGTCAAAAAAAAAAAAAAAAATTTTTGACGGTGCTACGTGGATCAATGCCCCCCACGTCTCCTATAAAATTATTGGAGCTACCGAACGTGTACAACCCATTCCACCGACCCACTAAGTGGCGACAGTGCTCTCCTGACTAGAGGAAGGCAAGCAAAAAGCAGTGTGATCAAGCCATTCTCATGAAAATGGATTGGCGAAAACGCTTTCGTTTTCGCGCTGATTGCTGGCGGTGCGGGTTTGCAAATTTGCATAATAGATTACGGGTGGAACACACTTTGAAACACGCAGCAGAATCGCAAAAGCTTCATCAAAGCTCTCAACCAAAACTCCAAGAAACGAGCGAGTCCATCCAGACTTCCTCAAAGAGCGGCCGCGCAGACAGGCACAGCAGCAGCAAAGCAATGAGACTGGTGACGCGAGGTTACAGCAGCAACAGCAACGAGCTTGTGACACGGCCGCTGCAGCCAAGAAGACACACACGGAGGGAGGAGTTGGAAGCAGAGGGGGGTTTCCTGCTGTTATGGAGGAAATTACTGTTCAAAACTATTGTTTAGATGTCTGACGTCTTACTGATGCCAAAAATGAATGGTTAAAGTGACTGTTCTATCGAATTTCACAAAAAGCCGTTTATCTCAGAATAATTTTTCTGACGCTGAAACCATGCTGTATTCAACTGCTAATGCTTACATAACTACTAACTCTACAAACTAACTCTTTTAGACAGAGAAAGCACACATTCTATTAGTTCTTTTGAGATATTGTGTGTTCACAAAATCTTAGCAGAAAAGAATCCTCGGGTCTTGAAAGATGAGCCAGAATCCTCAAAAAAAACCTCTGGCAGAACCTACCTACAGTAAAAAAAAAAACGGCTGGCAGTGAATGTGTTAAGAATGTTTCGGGAAATGAAAATGTAGCCTATTTAAATAAAATTATCAACAATAACAATCAAGGAAGTTACATGCTTGTAGGCGAGAGAAGAAGAAGCGCACATGCACGCACATGTTGTGTTGAACCAACCAACAACCAATACGAATTGTTTAATCTGGCAATAAAGAAATGTGAACTTGACATGCTATTTTAATAGCCTACTCAAAAATGCACCTCCCACTATACAGCAAAGAGAGGAGTCAATGTTTCTTGATATATGCCATTCAGATCAGAATAATTAGTCTAGTCATTAAGTTTGCTGATAATATTTCTATCATGTTAAGTCTGTGTCATGTTAACTGGTGTATTCAGAGAAAATAGGGAGATATAGAGCATTATCATCATGCTATATATCTCCCTCTTTGCTCTGAATGAGTGAGAAAAGGAGAAAATACTGAATAATTACATCACAACAGTATCCTAATGTTAATTTCAAATTAAATATTCCTCTAAATATGGAAAAAAAAAGTAAAAAAAAACGTCCAAAAAAACGTCCCTTCCTCCCAGCACCCCCTGCTTAAAATGACTTCCAGCGGCTCTGGATGCAGAGGAAATGCCAAAGGGAACTAGTCGCAGGAAACGATATCTCCCTATAGGCGTGTTGAAAGTACATAATTTTGAGCTTTCCTCATCCAATTTGATCTGCCAGAAACCTTGATTGGCATCTAGTACTGAGAAGTACTTTGCATTATAGGCATGCGAGAGACAACCTCTTCAACAGTGAGCAGCGGATAATGCTCCCGTTTGATGGCTAGGTTGAGATCTTGTGGATCCAGACATAGTCTCATCTTTTTTGGTGTGACCACTGTCACCATGCTATTCACCCAGTCAGTGGGTTCTATTTGTCTTGTTATTACTCCCATCTGTTCCATTCTATGTAGCTCCTCCACTACTTGCTCCCTGATCGCTACAGGAACTTTCCTCGGAGCATGCACTACTGGTGTAATATCTGGATTAATCTGGATATGGTGTTTTCCTGGTAAACATCCTAATCCAGAAAACACGTCTTCAAATCCTGTCAGAATGTCATTTTGTTTTTCCACAGCATATATTCTCTTCACCAAGCCTAGCTTTGTGCATGTTGCTTTGTCCAGTATTGCTGGAACATGTTGCTGCACTCAAACTCTATTTTGCATTGCATTTTCGTCCTTTGTGCACACAGGTGAGTGATGTTCTGCCCAATGGCGCCGACTTGTGGCCGAAATATGCAACAAGCTTGCAGGTGGATTTTTTTAGTTTTCCTCTGATGTCCAGTGAGTTGAATGTTTCTGCTGACATCACATTGCTCATAGCACCAGTGTCAAGCTTAAATGTCACATTCTTCCTGTTTATTATCAGATCTTGAGTCCATTCATCTTCATCCTCCATCTCTGCATTTTCCATATTTTTGATGCACACCTCCTTTTCCACTTCAAGTGTGCCAATGAACATGTCACTGTTGCCCTCACACTGTTCCACAGCATGCATTTTCCTTGCTTGGACTTGTGATTTGCACATCAAAAACAAGGACGCAGCGTATTATTATTATTATTATTATTCCTGTTGCTATTGACAGGCTCAATAGGCTAGGCTTAGTCTGCAATCCCTGCATTCTCTATCTCTATGCATTTGTATTATGTTTTATTATTACTACAGTATTTCTAGCCTAGGTAAACCCAGCCCCCACGTGACCTGCTCTCTCAGTTCCCAGTCACTAGGTTTGTGACTGTAAGCAGGGTGAGCCTGAGAGCAGGTCACTGGGGGCTGGGTTTACCCAGGCTACAGTATTTCTATTCTTTCTTTGATATATTGCCTCTGCAGAATGTGCACAGCACTGTAATGACCTTAACGACTTGATGTTATATTGTATGTTGTACTATTTGCTGGGATCTGGCCTGGTTGCCCTTCCTGCTGTTGTTGGTGCTATGTGGAGGCAATGTCCTCATCTTCTACTTGAGCTCGATCACTCCTGGACTTTTTTGTGTCATGATGATGCTCGTTATTGTTGGTCTTTTTGTAGCCTACTGTTGTGTCCCAATGTCTGCTGCAAACCACATTTCCTTCAGGATAATACAGTTGAAGTTGAAGTTGAAGTTGAAGTTGAAGTTGAAGTTGAAGTTGAAGTTGAAGTTGAAGTTGAAGTTGAAATGTCATTTTATACAGTGAGGTCAAGTTTCGAAAAATGGTCTCACTACAAGTAAATGACTAACATAATCAGACATGAATACAATTGGGCTCATAATCCACAAGAGTCTCAGCCTTCAAGTCATACCCAAATGATATCATTCTAAGAAGGACCTACCCCAGTATGCAGAAATATTCAAATAGAATGTGAAAATAACAAATGTAAAAAACTGCATGTTTTTACCAAAAGCTGCATGGGATTAGCATAAAGTGGTTATGTCTGTAAAGAGGAGACTCATGGGGACCCATAGAACCATATTCTCATTCAGATATCTTGAGGTAAGAGATCAAGGGGCCCCTTTGAAAACAACCATGCCAGTTTCTCCCTCGCCAAAATGTAGCTTAACTTTGGAGCGTTATTTATATATTTTTATTTATATTAAGATATCAGTATCTTCCCTCTAGCTTTAAAAATGAGTCTGCTACAGCCTCTGAAACACAGTCATGTTGGCCGCGGACGTGTCTTGCAAAAAGGGCATTAATCCTTCAGAGGGTAAAAGGGCAGGTGCTTGGGCACCACCTGGTGTCTTATCTGTGCACATCCCTGCTCCCCTCCTTCTCTCTCTTCATCGCTCCCTCGCTTCATCCCTTCTTCTCATATTCCTCTTCGGTCCCCATGACTTTACCTTCCCTCCATCCCTCTCTTCATCCCCTCTTCTCATATTCCTCTTCGGTCACCATGACATTACCTTCCCTCCATTCCTCTCTTCATCCCTCCCTCCATCCTTCCTCCTCAGACTTCATTACTTTTTCTTCTTCCCTCCCTCCTTTCTAGGACCAATACCATTTATTATTATTATTATTATTATTATTATTATTATTATTATCTATCAAAGTTTTTATTCCCCCTCATTCATTCAAATCTTTTTTTTTTTACAATATTTTAAAATTTTACACACAGAAAACATAAACATGCAAAGTCAATAAACGCCACATAAAATGCTCATACCCATAAAGAAAACAGAAGGTTTGACATAAACGGGTGGTTAAAAAATGTTTGAATCCTATAATAAGAATGTGAATGTGTTAGCAATGTGTTAGCAGAATTGTGTTGGGCCACAGCTATGTCATTTTACGTGCGATCGGGCTGAATCTTTCAGGAAGTGTAAAGAGCAGACCTGCAGGTGCTTTTTTAAATGAGGTAATCAGGAGACACAACTGTTTTATTATAGTATTTTATTAGTTGCTGAATCGCTGAACATGATTGTAAATAATCATAGGCTATTGCAATTGGACATTGCTTGACCACATTAACCTGATTACATTTACACCTGGTACGGTATTAGTAACGTGGAATTAATAATATTATAATTATTGTATGTATGACGGGAGTGTAGCAAGTGAAATATGTCTCAAATTGTACATACTGTATTAGGTTACAAAAACAAAACTATTGCTGTGGTACTTATTGTTATTTAATATTGCCACCTTTTTAGAGTAGCAGAGGCAGCTCTAAATTATAGCTATAGGAAAAATGTAGCCTATAATAGGCTACATTTTTCCTCCCAAAATATGTTTCCTCTTGCTATTGCATTGCATTATGATGGTGCATACCTGATGTTCTAGTCATGTGATCTTCAAGTTGTTCTCATCAGGCTCTATTGGCACTGTAGGTTTTTGTGCCTAATTGTATATTTTCTCAAGGGAGCTTTGTATAAACACGTGTGTGCCTATATGAAGAAAGTGTGTTTGTATAAACATGTGTGTGCTTATATGAATAAAGTGTGTTTGTATAAACATGTGTGTGTTTATATGAAGAAAGTGTGTTTGTATAAACATGTGTGTGCTTATATGAATAAAGTGTGTTTGTATAAACATGTGTGTGTTTATATGAAGAAAGTGTGTTTGTATAAACATGTGTGTGCCTATATGAAGAAAGTGTGTTTGTATAAACATGTGTGTGCTTATATGAAGAAAGTGTGTTTGTATAAACATGTGTGTGCCTATATGAAGAAAGTTTGTTTGTATAAACATGTGTGTGCTTATATGAAGAAAGTGTGTTTGTATAAACATGTGTGTGTTTATATGAAGAAAGTGTGTTTGTATAAACATGTGTGTGCTTATATGAAGAAAGTGTGTTTGTATAAACATGTGTGTGCTTATATGAAGAAAGTGTGTTTGTATAAACATGTGTGTGTTTATATGAAGAAAGTGTGTTTGTATAAACATGTGTGTACTTATATGAAGAAAGTGTGTTTGTATAAACATGTGTGTGCTTATATGAAGAAAGTGTGTTTGTATAAACATGTGTGTGCCTATATGAAGAAAGTGTGTTTGTATAAACATGTGTGTGCTTGTATGAAGAAAGTCTGTGCATATATTAATGTATTCCTTGTACTTTACCATGCTTTTTTATTATTATTATCAGCCGTTTCCCCCTGACTGTGGTTTATCAGGACTTTTCAAAGTCTGAGGGTGTGGGCCTCCCCACAGACAAAAATTGGGGACAAAGCCCCCCCTCCCCCCCACCCCAGTTTACTTGTTGATGTCTGTAGTTTTGTTAAATTCCTGGATGCCTATGGGATCAGATTGGTATTTGGCCGCAGCAATTATTTGATCCAATTGAGACAAGATAGATTCAGACTATTTAAATAAAGGTCGGTCTGAAGGCATTTATTTGTTTCTGACTCTGGCAAATTGGGGAAAATGGTAAAACCCAAAACTACTGTATCTCTGAACTATCTTTAACCAAATCACACACATTTAGGCTATTCTATGTGATCTCCCACTTTGAAAACCTCTTATATGGTTCATCACATGAGTTGTCAGGTGACCCCCTGAGATGGATATTTGTAGGTCAGATCAGAAGCATCAGAATTCTTGATTTGCCAAGGTATGTTTTCACATACAAGGAGGTTCAGGTGCTGCATGTAAACTCTAAACCTGCTAATTTAGTGTTGGTGAAAACACTGAGAAACCACCATGTTTCAGGATTAATGCTCATGAAGACCATTTAAAGGGTGTTTACGAGGTTTTCACCTCAAAACAGAAGTGAATATAAAGTTATGGAATATTACAGTAATCATAAGTGCTATGGGTTTATAATCAATGATGGTCTGTAAATATGGACAGAGCTTCATAAACAATTACACCGATACTATGATAAATATAGAACTACTAAATATGTAATGATGACATGGGAGACTTTTCCCAAGGATCTTTCATGTGATGCTGACACAACACAAACAAACATAAGGAGAGTCTCAGCTACAATAACAAAGTGATAGAGTGCTTCCCAAAGATTTATTGTAGGAAAAGACATCTCACTCCAGTAGATATATGAGAATCTAACACTCAGAAAACCTTAAAGCAGATAACATCTTGAAGCAGTTGATGTGATTTGACAGATGAAGTTAAAGGACTGAAGCCTTTCATTTGACTCAGTTTGAGGAAGTTAGTCGCTGGAAAATAATCATGTCACACAGGAAGGCAAAGCCTCAAGTCACAAATACATTCGACTTGAGTGACACTCACATACATGTCATGTGACATACACATGCTGTATGTCATGCTACATACAGTATGTGTGCTGTATGTCATGCTACATGTCTCAGTACATACACTATGTGCCGTACATCACATTGTCTCACACATTTTCACTGCCAACTCCGTCAGGACTTCCCCCAAATTTCTTCTACGTCTACTTTTTGAGAATTAGTCAAATAAGACCCTAAATTACATAGTTGGATGGTTTTGGTGCATTTTGCTCGCCAGGGTCTTTATGTTCCTCCACCAATTTGAAAATGTTGCTGTATTTGCTTATGATTAGGCAACTAAAACAAGTTGGTTAAGGCAGTGGTTTTCAAATTTGTTCACATGAGGGACCCCTAAACTGACAAAGATTAGACCACGGACCCCCATTTGATAGGATTTCGTCCCATAGTCCCCCATATATAGTTTAGTTTAGTTTATTGGACAGTTGATACAATACATGATAAAAAAATAAGTCACGCATCATAAAAATGTCAAGGATAGCACAAAAAGTCAGACTTATTTCCGTTGTTGTCCTTGGTCTCAGTACATAATATACATAACATAACCACATATAATCACACAATCCATACTAATCAACATTACCTACCTACATCATAAAAGCAAAATCAATACAATACAAAAAACTACAGTGACGTACTAGGTTTAATCCTGGACTTTTTCTAGGAGCCATTTCCTAACTTTCACCTTGAAACTATTTGGGTTCAGGCTTTGTTTGATGGTCAAAGGCAACTCATTCCATTCCTGAGCTCCTGTGTGAGCAAATGAGCATTGCCCCATCTTTGTTCTACACCTAGGAGGATGCAGGTTGGCTAAGCTAGATCTAGTTCTGTGGCTATGTGATTCTCGAACACTTGGAAAATAGCTACTAAGATACTTGGGGGCCCTGTCATTGACAATGTTGTGCACCATGTTGAGCCTAAGCTGTGCTACTCTGGACTCATCTGGTAGCCAGTTGAGCTCCTGAAAATGGTTTCTCCCAACGTGATCCCGGGGGCCAAGGCCCATCACAACTCTAACTAGCTTGTTTTGCGACACTTGTAATTTATTCTTGGATGCAGCTGTCAGCCCTCCAAAAAAAGATACACTTGCATAGTCGAAATGACACTGCACTAGGCATGTAATACGATACGGTTGTGTATATGATAATAAGATTGATGCTTTTAGATGTTTTATTACAGAAAGTGTATAAAACCCATGACCAAAATAGTCATTGTGTTACTTATGAATGGAATTATAGGGAAAATAAATTACCCTCCTTTTGGCTGAAGACCCCCTGGAACCCCCCCAAGGACCCCTGGGGGTCCCCGGACCCCCATTTGGGAACGACTGGGTTAATGTTAATGTTAGGGTTATGATTTGGGTTAAGTATGTGCCATACATCATGTATATTACATTAGTACAGTACATAGACGACAGTATATCACCAAACATGTATGTGCTGTAGATCATGTGTCACAGCAGCACATGTGCAGTGTATCACAGAAGGCTTGAAGCAGAAACAGCGGCTCCTCCTCTCCAGCAGGTGGCAGCACTGAAAACAAAAGAGAGCAGGTTGAGTTCCCAGCTGACTGTTTCTTCCAGGAGACAAAACACAGGACTCCTACTATCAATGATTCCTACCTCAGTTAGTGGGAACCAGAACCCGACCTGATTTAAAACAAGAGAAGAAGAGACTGCTGTTATTTAGTCATTATTATGTTATTGTTCTGTGAAGTCTGAAGAGTCTGAACTGGTCTCAAGTGGTCTGAACTGGTCTGAACTGGTCTCAAGTGATCTGAACTGGTCTGAAGTGTCTAAAGTCTGAAGTGGTCTGAAGTGGTCTAGTGCAGTTACAGTTCTCAAAATGTTTCACATGAAGGACCCCTAAACTGACAAAAATTTGATAGGATTTTGTCCCACGGTCCCCCATATGATAGGCCTAATAAGATTGATGCTTTTAAATGTTTTATTGCAGAAAGTGTACAAAACCCATGAACAAAATAGTCATTGTGTTACTTATTATAGCGCAAAGCGCAAATTACCCCCCTTTTGGCTGGGGGCCCCCTGGAACCCCCTCAAGGACCCCTGGGGCTCCCCGGACCCCCATTTGAGAACCACTGGTCTAGTGGACTGACCTTGGGCCTTCCTCCTGTAGAAGATGAATCCAGCCAGAGGTAAGATGAGACCCAGAGCCAGTCCTGAGGCTCCGATGGCCATCTTGTTTCTCTTAGACTCAGGCATGGAGGGATCTGGAGACATTGAGATGGTTGATTTCAGACAGTCCAGTGTAACTCAATCTGACTGGCTTGTCCAAGGAGGTGTGTTTTAGCTGGTGACTGTGTGGACACGGCTCAGTAACATGATTCACTTTTATTACT
>NC_139637.1:11531264-11578764 GCF_964638095.1 Poromitra crassiceps
GGGAGTGGACATTCACAGGCAGTAAACTTACAACTGCTATTTCCTATGGGAAGCTGGGTGCTGCTATGTGTTGTGTCTGTTTGAGCGAGGGAGTCAGAGAGAGAGAGAGAAGGGTGACTCAGAGGCAGAAGAGCACTGGCGCACTGAATAGGCCTGGTTTCAGAGAGAGACAGAGAAGGGTGACAGGGGAGAGGCACAAGTGCACTGGCGCAGTGAATAGGCCTGGTTTTCAAAGGCGCAAAGCGCTAAATTTAAGGCAGGTGCCAAGATATCAGTACGCCGAGATTTAAGGCCGACACGCCCACTTTGGCCCACTTTGGGACTGCGCCACGCCCATTCGGCCTAAAGCGCATTTGGCAGCCTAAAGCCTATTGCTATCTTGCCGAAACAGGCGCAAGGCACGTTTTTTTGCGGTTAAGGCCCGTAATAGCGCCGATGGCCTGTGGGAGAATAGAGCCCTATAGCCTCTAATCCTTGCTATATTTTTTAGATGATAGAAGGCAGATTTTCTTATAAGCTTGATGTGGGAGTTGAAATTTAGATCAGAGTCAATAATAATGCCAAGATTTTTTACCTGGTCCTTTGGCTTCCGGTAACTGTTTCCGGTCTTCCAGCTCTGGACCAGACACAAGTGAGAACAGACACACAAAGATAACGGCGCTGCTGTCATTGGGCTGCAGGAATAATTGGTGGAACAAGGTAAATAGCCTAAGTTCTTATCAATTTAAGTTCTTTGGCAGAATTGTCGACGCAGTTCGATGATTGACACTGACAACAACCAATCAGTTGGGACTGAAAAATACATCACCGAATCAGCTAGGCAATCTATGGTCGGTTATCATAGGGACAGACAGACAGACAGACAGACAAGCAGGCAGACAGGCAAACAAACGGGCAGGCAGACAGAGAGACAGGCAAACAGGCAGAAAGACAGGCAGGCAGCGAGACAGACAGGCAGGCAGAAAGACAGGCAGGCAGGCAGGTAGGCTATAGACAGACATGGTAATGTAGCAATATCTAAATGGGACAGTTTTAAGCTGATGATAACATTGATTTGTTGATCAATCAAAGTATCTCAATACACACTGGATACCACTGGATATTTAACTCCCACTGTATTTTGCGATCAACAGTCATTCTGTGTTGTTTTGCTGTTTTACTTTGAGGGGCTGTGATTGAGCTGGTGTAACGGCTGTAGAATGTTCACAAAAATATGTTCCCTCCCTAATAATAATAATAGCATCTTTTCACCACACTGCTCGGTCACATGAACTCAAGATTCAAGATTCAAGATTTTTTATTGTCAATCCGTAGTACAAGTATCACATGTGAAATTCTTGTGCTGTAGACTCCGTTACAACATTGTGCAAAATAACAGGGCATATAGGTGCAGGAAAACAAGAGAAACAACAAGCAATAAGGCAGTAAAGCAATAAAAACAAGACAAAAACAGTGACATAGTCACTGCACGTAGTGCAAATAGCATAGACATAATTAAACATGCTGTTTGCACGGATGTGCAAATAGCATAGACATAATTAAACATACTTAATGGTAGCAGCTACAGTACTGGATTGTTGGGAGTTTATTTGTGTTTGTTAAAGAGTCTCGTGGCCTGCCTGGTAGAAACTGTCCCTCAAGCGATTTGTGCGTGCCTTTGTGGACCCTGTATCTCCATGGACTGACTGTTGTGTTGATGTGTGTATGAGCTGCAACCAATCACGTGTGATGACAGACAACAGCAAACAAGATGAGTGACAGTCACAAATGAAGCAGTATTTGATGCATTTTAATAACAGACAACCTAAAGAATGTAAGGTAAATATATCATATCATATTAAGCAGGGTCTACTATGTTGTTGTTATATACATCTATATACATATGTTTTTACATTATTTCATTACCAAACACAGGCTAATGTAAAATTATGGTATTCTGGAAATGATAAGTTTAGTAGACTATAATTAATTGAATAATGTAAGTGATACATATGCACACATACCAATCATAAGTCAAAACATTACTAATTTCCTGAATGCTAAAAGCCAGAAGGTGCCAGTAGGACACTATAACTGAAGAGCCATTTGGGAGCCCAAAGAGCTGGCTCTCATTACTGAGCTGAGCTAAATGATCTGGATCACTAAAAAGAGAGAGAATTCTCATCGAGTGAAAACACAACTGGAGGTAATAAAGTTTACAGAGTATGCTAACAAGCCTCTTCACTCTGATTGTGAAGTCAGATGAAGCTGGTGTGAAGCTGGTGTAAACAAACAAAGTCACAAATTGTAGGTAGTTAAATATTTGAGAGAAAATCATTGATTCAACTGTATTTATATTAGTAATAGTACAACTCTGTGTTGGGGACAAGGCCAAAATGGTAAAATTTCAACATAAAACAGTATAAAAGTAGATAAAGAAATATTCCAAGAGAATAATAAAGTCTAGGTGAGTAATAAAGCATACTAAGCAATGATAACAAAAACAACATGAAAAAAAGGATTAAAAATGCATCCCAGAGGCATGAAAGTGCCCAAAATAAAATAATCACCCGTGAGTGTGCGAGGCAGCGAGGCATGCTAGTGTAGCCGGTAGTGAATGTCCCTCCCGGGCTCCCGTCTGGTAGGACACCGCCTACTTCCTGGTCCAAATTGTTTGGTAGGACATAAAAGCCGTGCCTCAGTAGGCTTCCCTCTCTCTCTCTCTTTGGCTCCTGGTGCGGCAGGAGGGTTTGGCGGTGCTGTTCCCAATATAGGCTTGTTTCCTGGCTCCCGGCGTGGCACGTAGGCGTCCACTGTGCTCAGGCTGCGTTGCTCCTGGTCCAGTACTGCGTGACCATCCCTGTGCTCTCCCCTCGTCGTGCATTGAGCTGCCCATTACAGGGTATTTGGGGAAATAAGCCAAGACACTGCCACTGCTGTTTTGTTTTGTTTGATTTCGTTTGGTTTGATTTTGTTGTGATCATTAGTGCACTTGATTGTACTTTTATTCCATGTCCCAGCCCTACGTGGCGTCTATTATTTCCTAATTCTCCTCCAAGAACCTATTGGCTAACTAGGTAGCTACCCTACCAGCCTATGTATTGAAACCTTTCTCCTTGTCTCTATAGGATCGCTGCAGGATTGAGAGTGGCCGCCCGGTCCGTGGGGGGTAGTAACAGAGGTCTTGACCAGGGCGCCACCTGTTTCTAGTGATGTTGCACTCCATTTTGGATTTTATCCCTTATTGATTTTACTCACCCGTGTGCTGTGTTGTTTGTGGCCGCCCTGTAGTACATTTAGTTGCTCTGTCCCAGGACATTTACCCCCACTGCCGTCGGCTGCGGCCTATGTCCTGTAGCAGGTTTAGGCCTTTTAAAGGCTACCTTTTTATATCTTTAACCTATTTAGCATATTAAAGTTGTTTGTTTTAATGTTTGTTTAACTTGTGTTAGCCAATAAAACTGTAATCTTGGGGGAAATGCTTGTCTCGATGCCCTTCCTTTTGGTCACCTGTGTCGAACACTATTTTTGAACCTGGTTGCTGGGTTGGAGTATTTAAAGGGTAGTTCACCCAAAAGTTGCAAAATACCCCCGTGTGCTCCCAGCACCGCATACTACATTCTGGCGTTGTCGGCAAAGACACAGTGACCATTAGGTGGGCTGAAGGGACAATAATTTTTTGGGATTGTAGTTGGAATAGTTTTTATTTTTGTTCTCCTCGTTGATTTAAACAAAACAGCAGTTGGCACATCGGCTGGAACGGGGCCACTGACTCGTCATGGCCGAAGTGCAGGAGCTGAGAGACCTGGTGCGACAATTGCAGGCTGAAAAGGAACTACTGCAGGGGCGAGCGGACCTGCCCCCTGGACCCTCCTCTGCTCCACCAGGAATGGTGGCCACAGAGCGCTTGCTATACCTCCCCAGAGAAAGAAAGTGCCCCATTTTCAGGGGTACTTCTGGGGTGGGGATGGATGAATGGGTGGAGGAGGTGCAGGCTAGCATTAGAGCTAGGAAGCTGGGCCCCCTTGACCAAGCCTATTTTATTGTTGACCATTTAGAGGGTGAACCCAAGGACGAGATCCGGTTTCGGCCGAGGGCAGAAAGGGAGGACCCAGAAAAAGTGTTGGCTGTTCTCAGGGAATTGTATGGCTGCTCGAGACCCTATGTTCTACTGCTGGAAAGTTTTTTTTCTAGGAAGCAGCTGGAGGGAGAATCATTGCAGGAGTTTTCCCATGCCTTGTTTTCTCTGATGGAAAAGGTTAAACACAGTGCTCCTGACAACATGCCTAATGCTGATGTCTTGTTACGTGACCAATTTGTGGAAAATGTGAGTGAACCTTCTTTACGCAGGGAGCTCAAACAATTGGTCCGGCAGACCCCCCAGCTGTCTTTACTAGAGGTCAGAGCAGCGGCGATTCGTTGGGAACTGGAGGGAAAGCCAATTGAAGGTAGGCCAAGAAGCTACTCTATCCCCTCTGTATGCACAATGCAGTCCTCTAGGGGTCCAGCCAGAACAAGCCAGCACCAAAATAGTTTGATGCCCTCAGACATGATAGATTTGAAGGCTATGCTGCTGAAACAGCAAGAGCAGATTAACTTGCTGACACAAAACCTCTTAGCATTGCAGGCACCCCTCAGTAAGCCCAGAGCCAATGATTCTAGAACAGTGATCTGTCGGCGTCGTAGAAGGCGGGGCCAGCTCTCAACATTCAACTACACGGTAAAATATCGTCCGGGAAGAATTAATAAAAATGCTGATGTTCTTTCCAGACAGTGTGAGGAGATTCGGGAGTGTGTCCTGCCCGGTACCGCAGTCCCTGACGTCCTGCAGCAGCCCCCAAAGACAGACTCCTATCAGCACGCCATCCAAGCTGCCATCTCAGTCCTGCCCACTCACACTCCAACTGACTTAAAGACCCTCCAGGAGCACGACCCAGCCATCAGTGCTTTCCTTCCCTTTTGGCGGCAACAGAGGAGGCCCAGCCGAGCGGAAAGAGAAGCACTGCCAGCGGCGACACGAGGGATGGTGAGGCAGTGGGACCGTATCCAGGTGGTGGAAGGCCTTCTTCATCGTATCATTTTGAGGCCGGAGGGGGGAGAGGAGATCCAGCAGCTACTCTTGCCGGAGTGCCTGAAGGGAGAAGTGTTACAGCAGCTACATCAGAACCATGGTCACCAGGGCATGGAGAGAACCACTGAACTCGTGAAACAACGCTGTTACTGGCTGGGGATGGGGGAAGACATAAAGCAGTGGTGTAACCAGTGTGAAAGGTGCACGGTTGCGAAACAGACTCAGCCACAGGTCAGAGTCCCCATGACTAATCTGTTAGCAGCCAGACCTAACCAGATCCTAGCTATTGATTTTTCATTTTTGGAACCGTCCCGAGATGGCAGAGAGCAAGTACTGGTAATGACTGATGTGTTTACGAAGTTTACACAGGCTATTCCCACCCGAGACCAGAGGGCTTCCACCGTGGCGCAGGTGCTGGTGAAGGAATGGTTCCACCGGTTTGGGGTTCCGGCCCGCATTCATTCGGACCAGGGCAGAAATTTTGATAGCGCTCTGATTCAGCAGCTCTGTGAACTGTATGGCATCCAGAAGACCCGCACCACCCCATACCACCCACAGGGGAACGGACAGTGTGAACGCTTTAATAGGACCATGCATGACCTACTGCGCACTCTTCCCCCTGAACTTAAATGCCAGTGGCCGGAGTATCTTCCCCACCTGGTGTTCAACTATAACACCACCATTCATCAGTCAACCGGTGAGTCTCCATATAGGTTGATGTTTGGTCAAGAGCCCCAGCTTCCAGTGGACTTCCTCCTGGGTCGGGTCCAGGATGCCAAAGGCGCAGGAGTCTGTCGGTGGGTCCAGGAGCACCAGAAACGCCTCCAGGTGGTGTTCGACTGTGCCAGGGACAGGATGAGGGCTGCGGCACAAATGCGGAAGGAGAGACATGACACCAAGGACACCACCCAATGGCGGCAAGTTCACCGGGCGATGTTGAAGCCGGTCCCATCTACCCGGTATCCACAGCCCCAGCAAACTGGCCCGGTACAGCCACAGGTCCCGAGGGAGGATGGAGACTCTGACGATGGCCGTTGGGCCCTCCATACCTCTGGTAATGTCCAACTGCTGGTTGCGCAAGCTGACGCGCCACCACCCCGACTAGGAAATCCTGGGGTCTCTGTCCATACACCAGAAGCCCCAGAAGCCACACTCCCCTCTGACCACAGACCCACAGCCCTCCGGAGGACGGCCCGGACAACGGCCGGGACACATGGTAATCGGCATCACCTCCCAGGGCCGGTGAGAGAAAAAGGAGGGGGGGCTGCACATTCCCGGGTGCCTGGCTCTAGTAGTATGACAGCAGCTGTGTTTCGCCCCTGGTCATAGTTAATTGTCGGGCCGCCAATTTAAGAACCCTGGGGAAGATGTAGCCGGTAGTGAATGTCCCTCCCGGGCTCCCGTCTGGTAGGACACCGCCTACTTCCTGGTCCAAATTGTTTGGTAGGACATAAAAGCCGTGCCTCAGTAGGCTTCCCTCTCTCTCTCTCTTTGGCTCCTGGTGCGGCAGGAGGGTTTGGCGGTGCTGTTCCCAATATAGGCTTGTTTCCTGGCTCCCGGCGTGGCACGTAGGCGTCCACTGTGCTCAGGCTGCGTTGCTCCTGGTCCAGTACTGCGTGACCATCCCTGTGCTCTCCCCTCATCGTGCATTGAGCTGCCCATTACAGGGTATTTGGGGAAATAAGCCAAGACACTGCCACTGCTGTTTTGTTTTGTTTGATTTCGTTTGGTTTGATTTTGTTGTGATCATTAGTGCACTTGATTGTACTTTTATTCCATGTCCCAGCCCTACGTGGCGTCTATTATTTCCTAATTCTCCTCCAAGAACCTATTGGCTAACTAGGTAGCTACCCTACCAGCCTATGTATTGAAACCTTTCTCCTTGTCTCTATAGGATCGCTGCAGGATTGAGAGTGGCCGACCGGTCCGTGGGGGGTAGTAACAGAGGTCTTGACCAGGGCGCCACCTGTTTCTAGTGATGTTGCACTCCATTTTGGATTTTATCCCTTATTGATTTTACTCACCCGTGTGCTGTGTTGTTTGTGGCCGCCCTGTAGTACATTTAGTTGCTCTGTCCCAGGACATTTACCCCCACTGCCGTCGGCTGCGGCCTATGTCCTGTAGCAGGTTTAGGCCTTTTAAAGGCTACCTTTTTATATCTTTAACCTATTTAGCATATTAAAGTTGTTTGTTTTAATGTTTGTTTAACTTGTGTTAGCCAATAAAACTGTAATCTTGGGGGAAATGCTTGTCTCGATGCCCTTCCTTTTGGTCACCTGTGTCGAACACTATTTTTGAACCTGGTTGCTGGGTTGGAGTATTTAAAGGGTAGTTCACCCAAAAGTTGCAAAATACCCCCGTGTGCTCCCAGCACCGCATACTACACTAGAAATGACCACACAATATTTCTAACATAATATAATTTAACAAAGGTATGTAGGCTAAAATAGGCTACTCAGGGTGCGTTCATAAATTCAATCTGATGCTCTAAACATCTGTCTTCTAGACTAACATGAGAGGGCGGCTGTTCAAAGAAATTCAATGCTTTATGAACGGTCCATTTTGAGTGCACTCTGGTGCTCTCCGCTCGGAGTGACTGTTTACAAATGCACCCATAATAAAAGCAGTGATTGACTAGTCTAAATGCCACAATAGAAAGCTTTGTAATTTCAAAGTTAAACGGTGAAAATGTAAATATTTATTACTAAAAAAACATACAGATAAAAAGTTAATTGATTTGTTTGTGTGAAAGTTAACATGTGAGGTGAATCAGTACAGATCCACACAGCAGAGAGAAGCAGTATAAAACCAGTAGGGCAGAAAGCAGTCTGTTAACTCCTGCAACTCCTTCGGTCCGCCTCACATCATCAATAACTGATCAATAACTGATCAATTGCATTCGATTCCTTTGATGAGGAAGAAGGTTCCTGTGGCCACGCCCAGTAGAGCCACGGTCAGACCCAGTCCACAAAAAACCTCAGGTCCGATCCCCGGCTGCTCCTGCTCCACATCTGAAGAGGAACCAAACACATGAACACACAGGAAGACAGCTATAGATTTGGTTGTTGTTAGCTAACTGTAGTTTTGGTTAGCTAACAGATAAAGGTGCCTCACCCCAGATCCGGGTCAGCGGCTGGCTCAAGGCTTGGTGCTCCACAGAACAGCTGTAGATGTCTCCAAGCTGTGGGATGAAGCTCAGCCTGGCGACCTGGCTGAAGGTGCCATCTTTGTTGGGGTAGGGGGCGTTGAGGCTGGTTCCTTCAGTCACGTTCCGAGCGCAAATGGCGGAAAACTAAACTTCACATCGATTATGACATCTATAAAAATAGTCTTCACTCCTACAACCAGGAACTAAAAAATTCCAGAAAATTCTTCTTCTCCGACATTATCAGCAAAAACACCAATGACGCTCGCACTCTTTTTGCCACTGTTGACAGGCTGACAAACCCCCCCCCACAAATTGCCCCTGATCTTCTATCCAATGTCAAATGCAATGAATTTGCGACCTTCTTTAGGGATAAAATTATAAATATCAGACTAACTATTTCCACATCAAGAACAAATGTGGCTCCGCCGCACCCACAGAATAGGTGCTTAATTAACATGACTCAGTTCAATGTCATTGACCACAAGAAACTAGAAGAAACGATACGAGGCCTTAAATCCTCATCGTGTTGCCTAGACACCCTGCCAACAAGCTTTCTAAAAAATGTCTACAGTTGCCTGGCGACCGACATACTGAAGATAATTAATACCTCTCTTCTTACAGGCATTTTCCCAAAATCTCTAAAAACTGCAGTTGTTAAGCCCTTGCTAAAGAAGCGTAGCCTCGACCCCTCTATAATCAGCAATTACAGACCAATATCAAATCTTCCCTTTATTAGCAAAATACTCGAAAAAACTGTCTACCAACAACTCAATACCTTTCTATCCTCCAATGACCTCCTAGATCCTTTCCAATCAGGCTTCCGACCCCATCATAGCACCGAAACTGCGCTTATCAGAGTTATAAATGACATCCGAATGAACACTGATTCAGGTAAAATCTCAATCTTAGTGTTACTAGACCTCAGCGCTGCCTTTGATACGGTTGACCACGAAATTCTATTGGACAGACTGGAAAACTGGGTCGGGCTTTCCGGCACGGTCCTAGAGTGGTTCAGATCTTATCTGCAAGACAGGAACTACTTTGTCTCCATTGGCAACTACACATCTGACCAAACCAAAATGACATGTGGGGTACCCCAAGGATCAATTTTAGGTCCTGTCCTGTTTAACCTTTATATGCTCTCTCTGGGCCTAATTATGCAAAAAAACAAAATAGCTTATCATAGCTATGCAGATGACACCCAACTCTACATAGCCCTCTCATCGGATGACTATGCCCCCATAGAGTCACTGTGTCAGTGCCTTGCGCAAATTAATGATTGGATGTGCCAGAATTTTCTCCAACTTAATAAAGACAAAACAGAGATAATTGTCTTCGGCAAAAAAGAAGATAGGCTCAAAGTTACTGCTCACCTCGAATCCCTATCTCTGAAGCCAAAGGACCAGGTAAAAAATCTTGGCATTATTATTGACTCTGATCTAAATTTCAACTCCCACATCAAGCTTATAAGAAAATCTGCCTTCTATCATCTAAAAAATATAGCAAGGATTAGAGGCTATATGTCCAAACAAGATCTTGAAAAACTAATTCATGCTTTCATTTCTAGCAGGCTAGACTACTGCAACAGTCTTTTCAATGGTCTTCCCAAAAAAGCTGTTAAACAACTTCAGCTCATTCAGAATGCGGCTGCTAGAGTTCTAACAAGAACCAAGAAAGCTGAACACATTACACCAGTTCTCAAATCCCTGCATTGGCTGCCAGTAAATCTTAGAATAGACTTTAAAATTCTGCTAATAGTTTACAAATCTCTCAACGGGTCAGGCCCACACTACATCTCTGAAATGCTTCTACACTATGAACCATCCAGATCCCTGAGATCTTCAGGCACTGGTCTACTAATTGTCCCAAGGACCAAATCTAAACATGGTGAAGCCGCGTTCTCCCACTATGCCTCTCATAACTGGAACAAACTCCCTGAACACATTAGATCTGCCCCTACTCTGCCTATTTTTAAATCCAAGCTAAAGACCTTTATGTTTACTCTTGCTTTTAACTGCTACTAAACTACTGCCTCTCTCGGCCTGTAATTTTAAAAAGATTTTTCCTGTACATTTCCAACAAATGGACTGTACATGTAATAATAATACTGAAGAGTGCCTTGTAACTTATTTAAAACAGAAATAATGTTTCATGTTTGTTAATTTGAGTATATATTTTAACTAAAACTGTCGGCTGTGTTTTTTATGTGTTTTTTATATGTGCATTGCTTTGCTGCTTGTTTTTTCGATTATTTTTTTGTAAAGCACCTTGAATTGCCTTTGTGTATGAAAGGTGCTATATAAATAAAATTTGACTTGACTTGACTTGACTTGACGTTCACATCGTTCCTGGTCCAGTAGACCTTGACGGGAGCGGGGTAGAACCCAGTCACATGGGCGATGAGGTGGTTCTCCACTCCCAGTTCCACATCGTCTCTGGTGTAGATGAAGCTGTGAGGAGCATCTACAACAATACAATATCATGTAAACCTCTGCACAATTCATACCAATATCACTTGTCATGTCTCAGTAGCATTAAATATGTTTTCTGAGCTATGTCAAGGCCTTTTACTTACTTAGTTATATTATATATAATTATTAATATATTATTTATTATATATATATATATATATATATATATATATATATATATATATATATATATATATATATATATATATATATATATATATATATATAATATTATTATATTAACCCTGTATGGATGTGATGGATGCTTGCTATTATTGTTGTATGGCCTGGCTGAGATTAAACCCTTTGATTTATCCAGGTGTGTGTGTGTGTGTGTGTGTGTGTGTGTGTGTGTGTGTGTGTGTGTGTGTGTGTGTGTGTGTGTGTGTGTGTGTGTGTGTGTGTGTGTGTGTGTGTGTTAGAGAGCTGCGCGGGCCTGAAATCTCGGCCCGAGTCCTCCCCGGCCCGTGACATGCAGACCCGTGCCCGATCCGGCCTGGATGAGTTATTAAATGAATTGGCCCGAGCCTGTTGCGAGGCCCGAAGCCAATATTAGATATAATGACACATCTCTCCCCCTCTCTGTTCCTCAGCTGCTGCGCGTGCTCCCTCCTGCAGCCTCTCTCTCTCTCTGTCCGCTGCTGTACGGACGCACACAAGGCTTGTTTCTCTCTCTCTCTGTTCGGGAGCAGTCCGCTGCTGTACACCGACGGACACGCGGCACACACGCTTGTTTCGTTGTTTTTTACATACGACAGCACGCTGTCTGTCGCTGACTGAGCGGAAAGCTACATGTCATGGTCATGACATGAGTCCTGGCAGACTAAGGTCGCTTTCACATATAAGCTGGTGGACTCGGTGCGATTCGGGGTGGTGAAGTTGCAACATTGTTTCATTTTTCATTTGGTCCGGTTCGCTTTCACACATGCAATTTGCCAAGAGCACCAAACTTTCTGAACACTGTCACGTGGTTGAAACGGCCACTCGTCTATTGGACAGAATATAGAGGGGAAATCTCTCCTCTTCTGCCGCCTTGCCTGCTGAGGGCTGACTGCACACAAGTGAATCCGCGAAACACAACTCATAGAGAAACACCACCTTTATGCGATCTTGGGATTTCTGGTTTTACTTTGGGGTTACTATCAAATAAATATTTTACAAGAATGCGCCCAATATGAGCAGCAGATGAGGCAGCGAGCTGTTGGGTCCAACATCATTCTGCAGATGAGACGAGATGAGCGAGGCAGCGCGGTGCGCACCGACCCGTGTGCGCGCCGCAGTGTTTTGCTTCCTTCTACCGCCTTCTACTCATGATGCACTGCCTTTCCTACATTTGCTCTTGTGTTTGGTCCGATGAGCATTCACACCACAAACGAACCGCACCAGGGTTCACTTGGAAGCGAACCGAGACCTACGTTTTCAGGCGGACCAGAGTTCGCTTGTTTGGTCCGCACCAGAGTTCGAATGAGCGTTCACACCACCCCGGACTATCCGAGGAAACGAACTCTGGTGCGCTTAAAGCGGACCAAACACTCAGGTGTGAATGCGACCTAACATCACGTAATTTTAATTTTAGATTATGACGATATGTGGCGAAAACGGGAATAAAAATGGCTATTTACATGCAGGAAAGACAGGCTGCCACTTCGCCCCCTCGGAGCTCCATTTTAGGACTGGCTTGGACGCTATTGATCTCAAAACAACGCTACGACGGCCAGAAACGCTGCGGAGATCGCTGGGTGAGTCGTCAGATCATAATTAATGTGAGGAGAGGGGTCCAGGTTAAAAAAAAACTAAATTCTCCTTTAAACACAGCATTACAAAGTGCTTCACAATCAACAGTAGCTTAAACAAAATAATACAACATAATACAGAGGGTTTTTAGAGATCACTTAAAATTATTGTATATTTCTGACAGTAATGTAAAACACCTGCAGTCCTTCCTTATCTGTAGTTTAACTTTTTGAACACAGTGGTAAATTAAGCTTTGTCATGTTTCCTTACCGAGTTGCAGAGGAGGGTTCTTTAAGAAACGTCGAATCATTTGCAGGCTTTGTTTGCAGATGTCCTGATTAACCACAGCCACCTCATAATTTCCTGCATAGGACATATCCTCTGCAAACTTGGGCATAGAGTTAACTCCTTTCTTGTTGATGAAGTCTGCGTAGTATCGCTCTTCACCATCCAGTCCAAACATAAACTCTCCATCAGTTTCTGAACAGCCAAACATTTGCAGATCCTTATGTACAGCTGAGACGACACAAGATGAAAAACAAAATGTCAAACTTCTTCACATCCAGAATCACAAAGTGGATTTATTTTTCACATCATGTTAAAGAGTTTGTCTGTTTATTGTTTTTATATTAAAACAACCGTTTATTAACTAATAAGTGTGAAAAGTTTATTTCGTCAGAGGTGCAGAAAACTTTAAATATCTCCACTGACTCTAAATGTCTCTCTGGTTCAGAAGGAGCTGCAGTTCAAATGATTTTCACATCAACAGAACATTGGAGTGAGTGTGAGACTCAATGTGAGGAACAGACGTGTGATGTACTTACTGTATGCTGTGACACCAAGGAGACATGAGAGGAAGACGAGGGTCTGTGAGCTCTTCATCTTTACAACACAACTTAGCACCGTGTCGACTTCACACTGACTGCTGCAAACTGAAGTAAACACAAGGAACAGCGATGTCTTACACACAGCTCCACCAATCACATTACAGCTTTGACTTGCATCATCAGTCTCCAGGTAGACACAGTTGAGAAATGCTGAAAAATGAAGTGATGATGGAGAATTACACTCACATAATGCCTGACTGTTGAATCTAATATATAGTCAGTCAATACATTTTTTCCAGTGTTTAGTAAAACAGCGGGAATAAAATCAAACAGAAACAAAGGAAAGATAAATAAAAATCAGAAAAACAATTAGAAAACTGATAAAATCAGGAAATGTTATAGAACTCTCTCACACTCTGCTGTGTGTGTGTGTGTGTGTGTGTGTGTGTGTGTGTGTGTGTGTGTGTGTGTGTGTGTGTGTGTGTGTGTGTGTGTGTGTGTGTGTGTGTGTGTGTGTGTGTGTGTGTGTGTGTGTGTGTGTGTGAGAGAGAGTGAGTGAGTGAGTGAGTGAGAGAGAGAGGTGGGGGGAGAGAGAGACTGTGCATTTGGTGAGAGTGGTTGCTTGCTGTTGCTATTTTCTAGTATTGGGCAATATTACTCACTAATATTACTGTAATATTATTATTACTGTAATATATTACTCAGTAATATTATTACTGTACTCAGTAATATATCATTAATATATTACTTGCCCCAATGTAACAGTAAGGGATTACAATTTCCAGTACACTAATAATATTACAATTACTAATCCGTCTGACCATCTGTCTGTCTGTCTGTCTGTCTGACCGTCTGTCTGTCTGTCTGTCTGTCTGTCTGTCTGTCTGTCTGTCTGTCTGTCTGTCTGTCTGTCTGACCGTCTGTCTGTCTATCTGACTGACCGTCTGTCTCACTGTCTGACCGTCTGTCTGTCTGTCTGTCTGTCTGTCTGTCTGTCTGTCTGTCTGTCTGTCTGTCTGTCTGACTGTCTGTCTGTCTGTCTGTCTGTCTGTCTGTCTGTCTGACTGTCTGTCTGACCGTCTGTCTGTCTGTGTCTGTCTGTCTGTCTGTCTGACTGACTGACTGTCTGTCTGTCTGTCTGTCTGTCTGTCTGTCTGTCTGACTGTCTGTCTGACCGTCTGTCTGTCTGTGTCTCTCTGTCTGTCTGTCTGTCTGTCTGTCTGACCATCTGTCTCACTGTCTGACCGTCTGTCTGTCTGACTGTCTGTCTGTCTGTCTGACCGGCCGACCGACCGTCTGTCTGTCTGTCTGTCTGTCTGTCTGTCTGTCTGTCTGTCTGTCTGTCTGTCTGTCTCTCTGTCTGTCTGTCTGTCTGTCTGTCTGACTGTCTGTCTGTCTGTCTGTCTGTTTGTCTGTCTGTCTGTCTGACCATCTGTCTGTCTGTCTGTCTGACCATCTGTCTGCCTGTCTGTCTGTCTGCCTGTCTGTCTGTCTGAACGACCGACCGACCGTATGTCTGTCTGTCTGTCTGTCTGTCTGTCTGTCTGTCTGTCTGTCTGTCTGTCTGTCTGTCTGTCTGTTTGTCTGTCTGTCTGACCATCTGTCTGTTTGTCTGTCTGTCTGTCTGTCTGTCTGTCTGTCTGTCTGTCTGTCTGTCTGTCTGTCTGTCTGTCTGTCTGTCTGTCTGTCTGACCATCTGTCTGGATCTGTTGTTCACCTTCGTTGAATCGCAAAGCATTGGTGGTGGTTTGATCTTCTTGCTTGTCATCCAGAGAGGTCTGATGATCAAGATTCAAGATTTGTATTGTCACTCTGTTCTACAGGTATGCATTCTTATGCTGTGGACTCCATTACAGAGAAGGTGCAGTAGATAAATAGGTACAAAATCACAGCAAACAACAAATAGAGCACACAATCACAACACAACGATAGGGCAATATAGCTAAATAGCACATAATGTAAACAGTGTATGTAAGGCAGTTGAGGTAAACAATAAAGTAAGAAAGGTAATAAGGTAAAAGTGATAGGTATTGAAATAGAATAAGATAGATTAGATATAAAGTGTCCAGTGTCCAAAAGTGTCCACTTGTCAGTGTGCAAATGTCAATAATACAGGTGTTTGTGTTATTTATTGAGGAGTCTCGTTGCCTGCAGGAAGAAACTATTCTGCAGACGTTCGTGCTTTCAGGACCCTGTATCTTCTCCCTGAGGGCAACAGGGAGAACAGGCTGTTGTGCAGGTGGTTCGTGTCCTTGATGATCTTCCGGGACCTCCTGAGGCACCTCTGATTGTACAGTTCCTGCAGTTTTGGCAGTTCACATCCTGTCACGTGCACCTCACCCTGCTCAGTGCCTTGTGGTCCATGGTGCTACAGTTCTGGTTTCAGGTACAGTGCTTCCCCTCCCTCTGTTGCGAGCAGTAGGTTTTATAGGTGATTCATATGCAAATTAACATGATGTCATATTATGCCCACTTCTATCGGCTTTTTGAGCAGCCAATAGCTACTCTCCTTGGCAACAGTTAACGAGGGCCAATATTGGACAGTTTCTGGTGCACATTTCATAGAAAACTTTGGGAAACTTTGGATTTAATTTACTCTAACCCTGCCACTCTGGTGTGCAGGAACCATAACAGAAACACAGGGGCAAAAACATAACCTCCAGACAACTCTGTGGCAGAGGTTATAATAATGGTAATGAATGCCAGGGTTTACAGAAAGTCTAGAGGCCATAGGCCTTGGTGAACAGGTGGGTTTACAGAAAGTCTAGAGGTCATAGGCCTTGGTGAACAGGTGGGTTTACAGAAAGTCTAGAGGTCATAGGCCTTGGTGAACAGGTGGGTTTACAGAAAGTCTAGAGGTCATAGGCCTTGGTGAACAGGTGGGTTTACAGAAAGTCTAGAGGCCATAGACCTTGATGAACAGGTGGGTTTACAGAAAGTCTAGAGGTCATAGGCCTTGGTGAACAGGTGGGTTTACAGAAAGTCTAGAGGTCATAGGCCTTGGTGAACAGGTGGGTTTACAGAAAGTCTAGAGGCCATAGACCTTGATGAACAGGTGGGTTTACAGAAAGTCTAGAGGTCATAGGCCTTGGTGAACAGGTGGGTTTACAGAAAGTCTAGAGGCCATAGGCCTTGGTGAACAGGTGGGTTTACAGAAAGTCTAGAGGCCATAGACCTTGGTGAACAGGTGGGTTTACAGAAAGTCTAGAGGTCATATGCCTTGGTGAACAGGTGGGTTTACAGAAAGTCTAGAGGTCATATGCCTTGGTGAACAGGTGGGTTTACAGAAAGTCTAGAGGCCATAGGCCTTGGTGAACAGGTGGGTTTACAGAAAGTCTAGAGGTCATATGCCTTGGTGAACAGGTGGGTTTACAGAAAGTCTAGAGGCCATAGGCCTTGGTGAACAGGTGGGTTTACAGAAAGTCTAGAGGCCATAGGCCTTGGTGAACAGGTGGGTTTACAGAAAGTCTAGAGGCCATAGACCTTGATGAACAGGTGGGTTTACAGAAAGTCTAGAGGCCATAGACCTTGATGAACAGGTGGGTTTACAGGTGTAGTTTGAAGAAGGGTAAGATCTCAGCAGAGAGAGTTCCACAGGGCTGCCAAAAGCTCTGTTCCCAAAGGTCTGCAGGCAAGTGTGGGGGATGGAGAGCAGACCTGTGTCAGAGGACCAGGAGGGGGTGTAGTGGTGGACGAGGTCACATAGATACTGGGGTGGTGAGAGCATGGAGGATTTTGTAAGTGATGCGGGACTTGACCAGGAGCCAGTGGAGGTGGATGAAGGTGAGGGTGATGTCTGCCAGGGCTTGGTGCAGGAGAGAACCCTCAACCTGGCAGCTGAGTTCTGCACATGGAGCCTGTCCAGGGCTTTGCTGGGTACCCTGGACAGGACTCCAGACAGGGGGTCTCTCCCACAGTAAAGTAAAGTAAAGTAAAGTAAAGTAAAGTAAAGTAAAGTAAAGTATGCACATCCACTTGATTAGCGTGTGTGTGTGTGTGTGTGTGTGTGTGTGTGTGTGTGTGTGTGTGTGTGTGTGTGTGTGTGTGTGTGTGTGTGTGTGTGTGTGTGTGTGTGTGTGATGAGCTCAGGTGAGGATGGGAGCGTCCACGCTAGGCTTCATATATCACAGCATCATCATATTCTCGTTGTTTTAGAGGAGGGGAACATATTTTATTTCATCTCTTTCAATTTACATCCAATTTCTATGCTGTTAATAATGAAACATAATTTGCTCCTTCATGTTATTTCCAGTCTCCTGGGTTCATGTGAAAATGCAGATGAAAACATGGACACCACACAGGCTGTTGACCAGGTCCAAGAGGACATCATCTCACCCCGTCACTTTTCAACATGCAGAGTAGATCAACAGACTCCTATAGATCCTACGTGTGAAATCAACACCACAGGAGTGTGACAATGACACATTTCAACCATAAGTCACATTTAACGTTTTGTTATTTAAGCCGAAGCCAACCATGTCTAACCCTAACCAAGTTGTTTCCTGCCTAAATAGATATAACCGTAATATAAGTTTTTGGCTACGGTCTTGTGGTGTCAGAAAATGATGGAAAAGGCTCCATTAAGAAGTGAAGCCAAGGTGAGAAATAGACAATATAGAGAGGACACACTATGTTGTGAATAATGAGAATGTGTTGAGATGATGGAGCTTCTAAACTGTGAACACTGTGTGGACTCTTAGCCTAAAGCCTCTCGTGTCATAACTCTGTGTTTGTCTTTTCTTTTCATGTTTTATTGTTTTGAACTCTCTTCTTCTCTTAGTTGAACTATTTGACTCTTGTGAAGCCGTTTGTCTCTTTGCTCTGTGAAAACTGCTGTATGAATAAACTTTTATTTAGTACAAGTGTATCAGTCGACACAGTAGACACTGTGGTCTGTTCAGGTTCAGACTCTAAACCTCAGAGTTTCTGTTCCAGGTTTTTCTTCTCTGTTTCTCTCATGGTGCCTTTACGTAAACAGGACTTTACCATCTTAACCACCACACAGAGTGACTAGGAGCAGCCGGCCAAGTCTTGAATACGAGTCGATCATAGAAACAAGTTAATCAGATCTCATCACTTCTTCTCTTCTAGTTTATTTCCCTGCAGGCAGCAGCTGGTGGTGTGTTTAAATTTATTTGAACATGTCAACCTGAACTCATCTCTCACTCTAACACCAGCTGAACTCACTATGTGTGATACATTTAGTAGGGTAGAGTTTACAAGCAGCACCTGAAGGCAGCAGCGTCTTGGAAAGTCCTGACTCTACTTTCACTTCCATGTCCAGTCCAGTCAGCAGCCAATCAGAAACAAGCTGGTGGGTGTGTCATCTCTTGCTAGAGGCAACATGTTGGATTCAACAGCAACAGAGTGAGGAGCTGAGACGTCTGCCTGGTGGTTTATTATGGTTTACACCAGTGATTCTCAACCTTTTTCATATCAAGGAGCCCTAGTTTAGTCCACATTAGAACCACAGAAACCCATTCGATAAGATTCTGTCTCTTGTACTCAAATCTGAGCATTTTATTTTTTATTGCTAGATATGATTTTGTCCATAATTGTTAATGTTTCAAGGTATTAAATCATGGCTAAAAGATAAACAACAATGTTCTTATCACACCTACTACCCCTGTAGACATAACTGCATTTTGTATTTTCTCTAGATGTGTTTTTGTGGATGTATCAATGAATGATTTGATGTGTGACTGATAGGAGAAACTAATGAACTGACTTTAGACAGGCTCTGCCTCAGGAGTGTGTGTGTGTGTGTGTGTGTGTGTGTGTGTGTGTGTGTGTGTGTGTGTGTGTGTGTGTGTGTGTGTGTGTGTGTGTGTGTGTGTGTGTGTGTGTGTGTGTGTGTGTGATGAGCTCAGGTGAGGATGGGAGCGTCCACGCTAGGCTTCATATATCACAGCATCATCATATCCACATTGTTTTAGAGGAGAGGGCGACATATTTTATTTAATCTCTTTCAATTTACATCCAATTTCTATGCTGTTAATAATAAAACATAATTTGCTCCTTCATGTTATTTCCAGTCTCCTGGGTTCATGTGAAAATGCAGATGAAAACATGGACACCACACAGGCTGTTGACCAGGTCCAAGAGGACATCATCTCACCCCGTCACTTTTCAACATGCAGAGTAGATCAACAGACTCCTATAGATCCTACGTGTGAAATCAACACCACAGGAGTGTGACAATGACACAAACCGTTGGCCAGTAAGGGTGTTGTGATCTTTGACATCAGAGGCCGGGGTTCGATTCAAAGTCATTTCAACCATAAGTCACATTTAACTTTTTGTTATTTAAGCCGAAGCCAACCATTTCTCTAACCTTAACCAAGTTGTTTCATGCCTAAATAAATCAAACTGTAACAGAGGTTTTTGGCTACGGTCTTGATGGAAAAGGCTCCCCTGTGTGTTCAGAAGTGAAGCCAAGGTGAGAAATAGTCAACATAGAGAGGACACGCTATGTTGTGAATAATGAGAATGTGTTGAGATGATGGAGCTTCTAAACTGTGAACACTGTGTGGACTCTTAGCCTAAAGCCTCTTGTGTCATAACTCTGTGTTTGTCTTTTCTTTTCATGTTTTATTGTTTTGAACTCTCTTCTTCCCTTAGTTGAACTATTTGACTCTTGTGAAGCCCTTTGTCTCTTTGCTCTGTGAAAACTGCTGTATGTATGAATAAACTTACTTAGTACAAGTGTAACAGTAAACACAGTAGACACTGTGCTCTGTTCAGGTTCAGACTCTGAACCTCAGAGTTTCTGTTCCAGGTTTTTCTTCTGCTTCTCTCATGCTGCCTTCATGTAAACAGGACTTTACGACCTTCACCACCACACAGAGTGACTAGGAGCAGCCGGCCAAGTCCTGAAAACGAGTCAATCATAGAAACAAGTTAATCAGATCTTATCCCTTCTTCTCTTCTAGTTTATTTCCCTGCAGGCAGCAGCTGGTGGTGTGTTCTAACATGTTGATAAACACATTCATTTTAACATGTCAACCTGAACTCCTCTCTCACTCTAACACCAGCTAAACTCACAGTGTAGGCCTACTATGTGTGATACATTTAGCAGGAGTAGAGTTTACGAGCAGCACCTGAAGGCAGCAGCGTCTTGGAAAGTCCTGACTCTACTTTCACTTCCATGTCCAGTCCAGTCAGCAGCCAATCAGAAACAAGCTGGTGGTTGTTTATCTGTTGCTAGAGGCAACATGTTGGATTCAACAGCAGCAGAGTGAGGAGCTCAGACGCCCCCTGGTGGTTTATTATGGTTTACATCAGTGATTCTCAACCTTTTTCATATCAAGGACCCCTAGTTTAGTACACATTAGAACAACCACAGAAACCCATTTGACAAGATTCTGTCTCTTGTACCAAAATCTGAGCATATTTTTATTGCTATATATGATTTTGTCCATAATTGTGAATGTTTCAAGGTATTAAATCATGGCTAAAAGAGAAACAACAATGTTCTTCTCACACCTACTACCCCTGTAGACATACCTGTATTTTGTGTAGATGTATTTTTGTGTATGTATCAATCAATACATTTTATATTTATATAGCACCAAATCACAACAAGAGTTACAGTGGACTCTTTGGTAACGCTTTATAATACAGCCCTCACACACAAGATCTGTACTTACAGGGTAAGTATGGGGTACAAGAAGTGAATGTACCCTGTAAGTACAGGGTACCAAATCTGTAGTTACAGCACCTGAATGCGTCGAAATGCATCAGGAACTTCACAGTAAGACATGTGCGTTATGGAGTAGTGGTTGAAAAGTGTTGTGCAGAGATCTCGTGTTGTGGATGCAGTGTATGGAGACCTGTGCGCGTGTTTTGGGCGGCGCAGCAGACATCCCCATCCCCGCCCTCCCCACCCGCTCTACTCAGCCCAAAAAAAACATACCTTTTCCTTATGTATAAAAACAACGATCACTCATGTCTACAAGGGAAAAACTGGTAAATAACCTGCACTGATATACCGGCTGTTGTAGAATGGAATTTGTATCAATAACACCATTCTTCTGAGTGTCTCAAGCCAAAAATGAGATGATGAGACCGGTGACCAGACATTAAAATAATGAAGCCAGGAGTCCAGGAAAGTGTGTATATATATATAATATAATATATTAGCCATTACATATCCCTGTAAGCATCTGAGTTACAGGGAGACTGCAACATTTCAAATATACATGATACAGAGTTACAGTGAAGATTTAACATTTGCACATATCTCTTATACAGAGAGCAGAGAGGAGAGGGGAGGGGAGACTTGGAGCACAAGGCACACAACATGTTTTGTCTACGAGTGGTGGAGAGAGGCTGAGCAAGGTCAGAGAGCATCAGCCACGTGGGACATGACCCTGTTACTGTGGTCAGAGGGTGATGTCTGATTTACGCTTATGTGTGTGTGACTTATGATTCATAATTAATACCAATAACTATTTGTATCTGTTATAGCTTATTGATTATGAAATGAAAATGAATAGAACTTAAATATTATAGATCACCGGCCATGGTACTTCACCTTTAGAAATGGCTCTGTACTTACAGGGTAAGTACCAAATCTGTACTTACAGAGTAAGTATGGGGTACCACACCTAGGCTGCATATACATATGTGCAGCTATATGTGCAGCTATATGTACGCATAGCTGCACTATATATATATATATATATATATATATATATATATATATATATATATATATATATATATATATATATATAATTGTGGCGTACCACAGCAGAGACAATGGGGAAAGACATTCACCTGATGGTAGGGGCCCCTTTAGGGCTGGGTTCACACCGGCGACCCAAGCCTTGCCTATGCCTTGCCTTTACCCACGCTTTTTAATAGGCGTCCGTTTTAGTCAACGAGGCTGTGTACACCGGCCGCCTGAGCGTGAACCCTGCGTGTACCCACGCCTTGCCTGTGCCTTGCCGATTTTATCGAATAGGCGTGAGTTCTATTTTGAAGCCGACAAGGCGCGTGCAGGCAGACTTCTTCTGTCAAGCCATGAAAGAAAAACGCACAATATCCGTCGGAAATGGCAAAATCAACTAAATTTCAAAATAAAATGGAGTTACTACAACAGTGTGAGCAGAGAGAGAGAGAGATTGACGGGTGGCTATCACGTGGGGCTTTCTCCCCGTCGGCAAACAAATCTTCATGAGAGAGAATAGCGACCGAAGAAGCAAGATGGACAATGTTGTTGTGCCAGCAGCCCAGCACATATTCTTGCAAGATCACCTCTCTAAAATGTCCGACTATAGTCAGACCTGGTTATACATATCCAGCATCAATAGAAGATTAAATATATCAGATTTATTTTACCTAGAGGCTACCCATGACAATTCTGGACAACACGTGAAAAAATACAGTCGGGAGAGAGGAGAGGCGCTTGTGACTCGGCTCCAGGTTCGCCGTCCAAAAGGCGTGCGGTGTGATCGCAAAAGCATGTAACAGGTTCACGCCCAGCTCGCGTAGGCGTGGGTTGAGGCAAGGCAAGGAGTAGGTTGTCTGTGTGAACCAAGCGTAACAGGGGCGGGGGGTTCAGGTAGGTGGCACGATGGTTTGGGGAGTAGCCTACAAAGCAACATGTTAGCAGCCCACTTTTACCTGTATGAAAAACTTTGGTTTTGAGTCTTTCTCCCGCACTTCCACATTGGTGACCCTGGACGGTGCTCCGATTGAGCAACGCTATTGATTGAACGATGCCGAAGAAAAATAAGCCCAGGAAGGGATTCAGCCCTGGGCCTGACGTAAGCGGCGATGAGGACGTCTCCGACAGCCCGGGCAGCAGTGCCGGGTTGGCCGCTAATGTTGGCACGGGCTCCGTGAAACTTCCACCGTTCTGGCATGCCAGTCCGCGCTCGTGGTTTCGCCACATTGAGGCGCAGTTTGGACTAAAGCGGATTGTGGATGACACCACAAGGTACTATTACGTGGTGGCCGCGTTGGACAATTCGGTAACCGGCCGAGTGTTGGAGCTGCTTGACGACCCCCCTCCCACTGGCAAGTACGAGGCCATTAAGGCTTTGCTGTTGAGAACATTTGAACTGTCAGAGGTGGAGAAGGCAGAGCGGATTCTGTCTCTGAATGGACTTGGCGACAGCAAGCCGTCTGAGTTAATGGATAAGATTTTGGCCACGCTGGGCTCGTCGGATCCGGCTTTCCTGCTCACGCATATATTCCTGCGGCAGCTGCCAAGCTCTGTGCGTGCTGTCCTGGCAGGGTCCCCGCTTTCTGCCTCCAGGGACTGCCGTGCGTTGGCGGCCACGGGCAGACAGGATTTTCCTCGCCACGCGTCAGCTGCACGTGCACGCGCTGCATCCCGCGCCGGTCTGGACGGCGCCACCGGAGGACGCGGCGTATGCAGTGGCGGCAGCAGACGGCCACCGCAGGAAGGACGACGGGCTGTGTTATTTCCACAGGAGGTTTGGAGCTAAGGCAAAGCAGTGCCGGCCGCCCTGCAAGTTTGGCGCCCAGGGAAACGGGAGAGCCAGCGTTCAGCAGCAGCGATGAGCGTTGGTGAGGCTGGCAAGCTGCTGTTTATCAGAGACACTGTTTCAGGCAGGCGATTGCTGGTGGACTCTGGCGCTCAGCATAGCATTTTGCCCGCGTCTGCAATGGAGGACATGGCTGGGGTGGCAGGCTCCGCCCTGGTCACTGCAAATGGCACGCCCATACGTACTTTTGGCACAAGGTATGTGGAGGTGTGTTTTGCCGGTCGCCGTTTTGGCTGGGATTTTGTCAGGGCGAGGGTGTCGCTACCCCTGCTCGGTGCGGACTTTCTGTGTGCATTCGGATTATTAGTGGACGTTAAGAGCCGCCGCCTGATTGACGCCACTTCATTCTGTTCCTACCCGTGTTCACGGGGCGACGTGGGGACGGTCGGGCTGTCCAATGTGCTCGCCACCGGTGACGAGTACCAGCGCCTCCTCAGTGAGTTCCCAGTTCTCACCACCCCCACTTTCTCAGCGGTGGTGGCTAAGCATGGAGTCGAACATTACATCACCACCACTGGCCCCCCGGTCTACGCGCGCACGCGCCGCCTGGATCCAGCCAAGCTCGCCATCGCCAGAGAGGAGTTTGCAGCTATGGAGCGCCTGGGGATCGTTCGTCGCTCCGACAGCCCGTGGGCTTCCCCGCTGCATATGGTGACGAAGGCCGATGGCGGGTGGCGCCCGTGCGGGGACTACCGCCGCCTCAACAACGCCACAACGCCTGACCGCTATCCAGTCCCGCACATACAAAACTTCTCGGCCCACTTGGAGGGGGCAACAATTTTTTCTAAGGTGGATCTAGTGCGGGGCTATCATCAGGTCCCGGTGCGCCCGCAGGATGTGCCTAAGACAGCGGTAATAACTCCATTCGGACTGTTCGAGTTTCTGCGTATGCCCTTTGGCCTCAAGGGGGCAGCGCAGACTTTTCAACGGCTGATGGACTCTGTGTTGCAGAGCATGCCATTTTTATTCGTGTACTTGGACGATATCCTGGTGGCTAGTGCGTCGCCGGAGCAGCACATGGGCCACCTTCGACAGTTGTTTGTGCGGCTCGGGGAGCACAGGCTCATCATAAATCCAGCCAGGTGTCGGTTCGGCGTGGCGGTCATCGACTTCCTGGGGCACAGAGTCACCGCGGAGGGCTCTGTTCCTCTGCCCGCCAAGGTGGACGCCGTGGCCACGTTCCCACGCCCCCGGACTGTGAAAGCGCTGCAGGAGTTCTTGGGGATGGTAAATTTTTACAACAGGTTCATCCCTCGGGCGGCACATCACATGCAGTCTCTGTACGACGCACTGCGGGGTCGCGACCCCAAGGCCGCGGTGGACTGGTCCTCGGAGAGGGACAAAGCGTTCCAGGACGCTAAGGACGTGCTGGCCGACGCTGCCTTGCTGGCACACCCGTCGCTTACGGCCCCAGTCGCCCTCACCACCGACGCATCGGACTACGCGGTGGGGGCGGTTTATGAGCAGTGGGTGAGTGGTGCCTGGCAGCTGTTGGCTTTCTTTAGCAGGAAGTTACGGGACAATGAGAGGAAGTATAGCACTTTCGATCGTGAACTTTCGATCGGGTTTGTTCCTGGCGGTCCGGCACTTCAGGTTCCTGCTGGAGGGGCGTCGGTTCACTGCGTACGTGGATCATAAGCCACTGGCGTCCGCCATGTCCAAGGCGGAGCCACCCAGGACCGGACGCCAGCAGCGTCAACTGGCTGATATCTCAGAGTACACCACAGACATCCAGCACGTGGCGGGAAAGCACAACTTTGTGGCAGACTGCCTCTCCCGGGCGGTGGCGGGCGCCGTGCACCTGGGGCTCGACTACGCCGGCATGGCCGCAGATCAGGCCAACGACGCGGGAGTGCAGGCCTGCCGGTCAGCGGAGACCGGGCTGCGGCTACAGGAGGTGGCGTTTGGTGACGTCGGCGCCACGCTCCTGTGCGATGTCTCTACGGGGCTGGCGAGGCCCTTGGTTCCAGTCGAGTGGCGCCGGCAGGTTTTCGACGCCATGCATGGACTTTCACACCCGGGGGTGAAGTCGTCTGTGAAGCTGGTAGCGGCCAAGTTCGTCTGGCCGGGCCTGAAGAAGGAAGTACGAGATTGGGCTAGACAGTGTGTAGCCTGCCAGCGGGCTAAAGTTCATCGCCACACCAAAGCCCCCTGGGCCCCGTTCCTGGTTCCGGAGCGGCGGTTCGACCACGTCAACGTGGACCTGGTGGGGCCACTTCCCTCCTCCCATGGGTTCACTCACCTCCTCACGATGGTGGACAGGACCACCCGGTGGCCAGAGGCGGTGCCGTTGTCGTCGACCACAACGGCAGAGGTGGCTAGGGCCTTCATCGGGTCGTGGGTCGCCAGGTTCGGCGCGCCGGCTGACCTCACTTCGGACCGTGGTCCACAGTTCACGTCGGAGCTCTGGGGTGCTATGGCAGAGGGGCTGGGCACGAAGCTTCACCGCACCACAGCCTACCATCCGCCGGCGAATGGACTGTGCGAGAGGTTTCACCATTCTATGAAAGCCGCTCTCCGGGCTAGCCTCGTGGATGGTGGCTGGGTGGACAGGCTTCCGTGGGTCATGCTGGGCCTGCGAACGGCCCCCAAAGAGGACCTGCAGTCTTCATCTGCTGAGTTGGTGTATGGCCAGCCATTACGAGTGCCAGGAGAGTTCATTTCAGGGGTCGACGCTCCCTGGTCGGCCGCTCGTCAGCGGGCGGCGCTCCTGGACATGGCCAAGGATTTTGCCCCTGTCCCCACTTCGAGACACGACGTGCCGGAGGTGCACATCCCGCCGGATCTGCTCTCGGCGGGTTATGTCTTCGTGCGGCATGACGCGCACCGGTCGCCGCTGCAACCCCCCTATGACGGCCCCTTTCGCGTTCTGGAAGCAGGGACCAAGTATTTTGTGCTGGACATAGGGGGGAGGAAGGAGCACGTTTCGGTGGACCGCCTGAAGCCCGCCCATTTGGATTTAAGCAAGTCGGTGGAGGTGGGCGACCTCCCAACAAGCTTGTGGTCCCCCTTCCCCTTGCTGTGCTGCCCCCTGCTGACTCTTTTCCCCTGGACCTGGGCAGGTCCCCCGCCACCCCTCGGCCCCGAGGGTCTGCTGTTCAGGACTCTGACAGTGTGCCTGTGAAGCAGAGCCATTACGGTCGGCTGATCCGGCCTCCGCGCCGTTATTAGGAGTGGGGTTTGGGTGAATTCTGGGGGGGGCGTGTGTGGCGTACCACAGCAGAGACAATGGGGAAAGACATTCACCTGATGGTAGGGGCCCCTTTAACAGGGGCGGGGGGTTCAGGTAGGTGGCACGATGGTTTGGGGAGTAGCCTACAAAGCAACATGTTAGCAGCCCACTTTTACCTGTATGATCGCAGTTGAAGTGTGAGAAAATAAATCCAGTCGGATACAACTTTGGTTTTGAGTCTTTCTCCGCATAATCATACATATATATACATAACATAAATAGTTGTACTTCGTCAAACCAAACGGTTCAGCTTACGCTATAATCGGGAGATTATATTTCGGAGCCGAAATTGTAACATAGCAACGTTGGAATTTTTTGGGGATCTTGCTTATTTTGTATTAATCCAATTTCCTGATTAGATCAAATGCATTGTTTTTTTTAAAGATGTATTCTGTGTTGGCTGTGAAACTTAGATTGCATTAAAAAAAAGTTTCCTATTATTTAAACTCTTCTACTGTTTTAACAGGCTGGTCATCAAACAAAACAGGTGTAAAATCATGACCTGCATTGCGGTGACTCGCAATTACCAGCTCCCTAGTGTTTTTTTGTGAGTTTCTGCATACAATTGAAAGCAGAAGTAAAATCTATAAATAAAAGTCTGGCAGAACTGTTAGGCTAGATGTTTACTGATGCTATTCATTACGTCTCCAGCACCTCTGCCTCATCTTATATGCAAACTGGAATGTGTCGAACCATTCACTAAGGCCATGTTCAGACTAGGAGGCCAAATCTGATTTGTGAACTTTAGTGACCTATTAATGATTCTATCCACATTGGTTTTATGAGTCTGGACGCTCCAAATCTGATTTGTGTCACTTGTTCCAAACCACATATGGAGGTAGTTTCCAATCTGCTTTCGACTGATGTGACTGAATCGTGCGTTCCTTTATCGCAAAATAACTGGGATGTGGAGGCTAAATGACATCACATCTGTTTTGTTAGCGTTCCATTTGCAGAAAACTTGAGCTGGGAAGTTCACTGTTCATTGGTCAGATCCAGTCGCTAGCCAGGCTAGCCATTGTTAAATATAACAATTGACAACATGACATTTCGCGGCATTTTGCGCATACAAACACTGCAGCCTCATGTCCACACAGATAGAAGTTGCAGTGCTGTGTGTACAGCTGATTTAATGAGACACAAACAAAACAGAAGTGCTAAACAATATTACTGCGATTACTACTACTGTTGCGCGGCGCAGCCATCTTGGATTTTTGAGGTTGGGGCTGTTGAGACTCCTACGAGTTTGGAATGGGAAATACCAGCTCTGATGACGTCACCGCCCAGCTCATGACCTTTGAAGTCGTAAGATTACCAGTCCCCAGTTATAAAGGAATGCACGATTAGAGTGCAGCCGTCGCAGCGCTGGTCGAAAGCTCTGTAAAAAATAATGTCACCAGCACAGACTTTGGATGAAAAGAGGCATTTATGAGCACTGTCAAGCTTTCTAACCCCGACGTCGAGAAGCTATGAACCCTTCTGCTCAAGTAGGTGGCTTTCAATGTTTCTGTGACACTTGTAAATACGTGCGTATCGCTGATTTAGACAGCTTGGGAGTGTTATATATTGACGTGACTCGGACACCGCTTAGACAACAACTGGCGTTTATTCACCAACCCGGATGTATATACATTCTTATAAAACGGCTCTCTCAAATCAAGCAATCTGATTGGTTCACAGCCATTGTATAAATCCAGTAACCCACTCCAATAACCCATGGCCATGGGTTATTGAGTTGCCATGGCAACTCTCTTACTAAAAGGCTTTGGTTACCTCAAATGACAATGTAGAAAAAACAAATGGCGGAGACAGCTGTCAGATCCTTGTGAATCGATCTTCGCTTATAACTTTACTAATACTTCGCAGAAAATTATGTTTTGTACAAGAATAGACGCGGGCTAATGTCTTCTTTGCAAAAAAAAGGCTGTTAACCCCGCATTTAACCCCGCATTTAACCCCGTAACGTTAGTTGGTGTCGGGCTTTGCAGAAAGCTCTCGGCTTCTCAGCAAGCGCTGAGAATGCAACGCTGCGCTCGAGCTGCGTGTCGGGCTTTCCAGAAAGCTCTCAGCTTCTCAGCAAGTGCCAGGATTGGCCAATGTCAACTTCAGTCTCCAGAACGATCCAATCAAATCACCCGCACGTTCTTGCGGTCCCGCCTTACAGTAGTGTTTCAACTGACTCTATCATAATGACATGCCAGTCGGACTTATAGTATTATTATTATTATTATATTATCATACTTGGAGAAACCGTTTTATAAAAGCAATATAGCACTCGAGCAGCGTGTGTTGTGACATATATCCCGCTGCTCAGCAGTTATCCCACGAGGCCGCACAGCTGATCAGCGGGATATATTTGCCACAACACACTGGCTCTCATGCTATATTGCTTAATTATACGTCATGACGTCATACGCACTCTGACGCTACGCATATTCACACAATATTATCATGCATTCCTTTATAACTGGGAACTGGTAATCTTACCGGTTCAAAGTTCATGAGCTGGGACGTGACGTCACTAGAGCTGGTATTTCCCATTCCAAACTCGTAGGAGTCTCAGCAGCCCCGACCTAAAAAAAATCCAAGATGGCTGCTCCGCGCAACAACAGTAGTTATAATCGTATAAATGCTATTTAGCACTTCTGTCTTGTTTGTGTCTCGTTAAATGAGGCTGCAGTGTTTGTATGCGCAAAATGCCACGAAATGCCTTGTTATATCAACTGTTATTGCTAACAATGGCTAGCCTGGCTAGCGAGTGGATCTGACCAGTGAACAGTAAACTTCCCAGCTCAACTTTTCTGCCATTGGAACGCTAACAAAACGGATGTGACGTCATTTAGCCTCCACGTCCCAGTTCTTTTGTGATAAAGGAACGCACGATGACATCCCCCTTCTTAACCCTAGAACACCAACGTGATTTAAAGTCACACCATCACTAACATCGGGTGTATTTCACCCGATACAATATACCCCATAAAACATACTTCTCATCAAAATATCTTAAAGTACAACAATACATGGCAAATTGAGGTACTCTTCTTTTATTTTTAAATGTGAAATATCACAAAAAACACACAAAAAAATATTATGGGGGACACTATAAGAAATATGTTAAATTCTGGAAAAATGAGGTAATCGTTACTAAACCCCCCCCCCCCCCCCCCCCCCTTAAAAAAAAAACAGGAGCTCCCAACTTCTCCTTTGGTCCACCCATTCATGGGACTTGTGTGGTGATTTTCACCATACAAGTCCCACAATAACATTAACCCTAACCCGAAGATATTTTAACCTCTATCACTAACGTCGGGTGAAAATGACCCGAACACGTAGCCGGTAGAAAAAACCATGAATGGGAGCAGGGAAATAAACCTACATTTAATGACGTCAGTGAGCATCCTGAAGGTACCTAAGGACCCGCCCACCTCAGACAGCAGCAAGACAATGAAAATCACGTGAATTCAATTGTCGTTAGTGTTAGTGTTCTAGGGTTAAGATTATTTTTTTCACAACAGTAAGTTACCAAATAATGTCTCTAGTTATGCCCTTCTTACAGTGCAATAACAATGCAATAAACAACAAAATCTTAACTTCTTGCACTGTATTCTACTTAATCTTCCATATTAACAGATTTTTTTTTTCTTGCGTTCAAACTTTTTTTTTCTTTTTCTTTTATTATTGAACAATACATTATTTTTATTTCACCTTTGAACCTCTAACATGTGACCTTATGATAGAGTATATGAGATTGTACACCTAGTCTTTGTATCTGGCTGGAAGCTTGACTTGTCTCCCGGACCTTGTGTGACACAACTGTGACTGTCCTTGTCCCTCGTCAGTGTCAGTGTCCTCAGTGACCTCTGTGTCTCTGCGTTCCATCACTAGTGTCTTTTATCTCAATGTCTGCATATTTGGAAACGTCCTGTGCATTTGTAGGTGGAAACTCTCTCTCGCCCTGTCTTCAAAAGATGCTTCCTGTTCCTCCTGTAGACTCTTCCATCCGGCGTGCGAACGATGAAGGATCTTGGTTGCTGATGTCTGTTGACAACCACAGCTGGCTGCCATGTGTCTCCTCTCTGTATTCTGACATTGTCACCTGTCTGCAGATCTGGCAACGGTCTTGTTTCTCTGTCATAGTAGCTTTTTTGCTTGATTTGCTGGTATTTTTGCTTGTCATGCACTTGAACTTGACCTTCAGGAGTCAGCAGAGTCGTGGATGTTGGCGGTTTGGACTTCAGACGACGCCACATCAACAGCTGTGCAGGAGAGAACCCCACACCCTCAATCAATGTGTTGCGATATTCAAGCAGAGCAATGTAAGGGTCAGTGCTGCTGCTCTGTGCCTTTTTCAGCATGTTCTTGACGGTCTGCACTGTTCTCTCAGCTTGTCCATTGGACTGAGCATGTCCTGGACTGGAAGTGACATGTTGAAATTCCCAGCTTTCCGAAAACACTTTGAATTCACCACTGGCATATTGTGGACCATTGTCACTAATGACAATATATCTGGAATACCATGCCTTTGCGAATGTCGACTTCAGTGTGGTAATGACACCTCTACTGGTCGTGTCACTCAACTTGGTGATCTCTGGATATTTTAAATAATAGTCGACACATAGCAGATATTCAGCACCATTGTAGTGAAAGAGATCTGTGCCAATCTTCTCCCATGGTCTTTCTGGTAGTGTGTGGGGGAAGTAGAGGCTCTCTTGGATTGCTATGTTTGTTTTCGTTGCAGACAGCACACTGAGACACAATGTCCTCTATCTGAGTTGACATGTACTTGATCTTTGTCGTTCTGACCTTGCATTTGCTTTTGTTCAGCTTTAGGTTGCACTCTCTTGCTCTCTCCAGGAGCTTCCTCAGTCTTTGATCATGTTCCTCGACTGTGTCGCCCCAGCAGATCATTAATTATGTTGACTACCCCGTCCAGGTCTTCAACCATTTGAGCCACAGACCGCTGGAACACTTCGGATGCAGACGAAATGCCAAAGGGTAGTCGCAGGAAACGATATCTCCCTATAGGCGTGTTGAAAGTACATAATTTTGAGCTTTCCTCATCCAATTTGATCTGCCAGAAACCTTGATTGGCATCTAGTACTGAGAAGTACTTTGCATTAGGCATGTGAGAGACAACCTCTTCAACAGTGAGCAGCGGATAATGCTCCCGTTTGATGGCTAGGTTGAGATCTTGTGGATCCAGACATATTCTCATCTTTTTTGGTGTGACCACTGTCACCATGCTGTGCACCCAGTCAGTGGGTTCTATTTGTCTTGTTATTACTCCCATCTGTTCCATTCTAGCTCCTCCACTACTTGCTCCCTGATCGCTACAGGAACTTTCCTCGGAGCATGCACTACTGGTGTAATATCTGGATTCATCTGGATATGGTGTTTTCCTGCTAATCCAGAAAACAAGTCTTCAAATCCTGTCAGAATGTCATTTTGTTTTTCCACAGCATATATTCTCTTCACCAAGCCTAGCTTTGTGCATGTTGCTTTGTCCAGTATTGCTGGAACATGTTGCTGCACTATCTCAAACTCTATTTTGCGTTTTTGTCCTTTGTGCACACAGGTGAGTGATGTTCTGCCCAATGGCGCCGACTTGTGGCCGAAATATGCAACAAGCTTGCAGGTGGATTGTTTTAGTTTTCCTCTGATGTCCAGTGAGTTGAATGTTTCTGCTGACATCACATTGCACATAGCACCAGTGTCAAGCTTAAATGTCACATTCCTCCTGTTTATTATCAGATCTTGAGTCCAATTATCTTCATCCTCCATCTCTGCATTTTCAATATTTTTGATGCACACCTCCTGTTCCACTTCAAGTGTGCCAATGAACATGTCACTGTTGCCCTCACTCTGTTCCACAGCATACATTTTCCTTGCTTGGACTTGCACATCAAAAACAAGGACGCAGTGTATTATTATTATTATTATTATTCCTGTTGCTATTGACAGGCTCAATTTGCTAGGCTAGGCTTAGTCTGCAATCCCTGCATTCTCTATCTCTATGCATTTTTATTATGTTTTATTAGTACTACAGTATTTCTAGCCTAGGTAAACCCAGCCCCCACGTGACCTGCTCTCTCAGTTCCCAGTCACTAGGTTTGTGACTGTAAGCAGGGTGAGCCTGAGAGCAGGTCACTGGGGGCTGGGTTTACCCAGGCTACAGTATTTCTATTCTTTCTTTGATATATTGCCTCTGCAGAATGTGCACAGCACTGTAATGACCTTAATGACTTGATGTTATATTGTATGTTGTACTATTTGCTGGGATCTGGCCTGGTTGCCCTTCCTGCTGTTGTTGGTGCTATGTGGAGACGATGTCCTCATCTTCTACTTGAGCTCGATCACTCCTGGACTTTTTTGTGTCATGATGATGCTCGTTATTGTTGGTCTTTTTGTACTGTTGTGTCCCAATGTCTGCTGCAAACCACATTTCCTTCAGGATAATACAGTTGAAGTTGAAGTTGAAATGTCATTTTATACAGTGAGGTCAGGTTTCGAAAAATGGTCTCACTACAAGTAAATGACTAACATAATCAGACATGAATACAATTGGGCTCATAATCCACAAGAGTCTTAGCCTTCGAGTCATACCAAAATGATATCATTCTAAGAAGGACCTACCCCAGTATGCAGAAATATTCAAATAGAATGTGAAAATAACAAATGTAAAAAAACTGCATGTTTTTACCAAAATCTGCATGGGATTAGCATAAAGTGGTTGGTCCCTATCGTTGCATCGGCGCAGTTTCTAGGCCGAGCGCCAGCCGCAGCGCAAAGCAGTGGGCGTGGACAGGCGCACTTGATATCGTCGTGCTGGCGCTAGACGCAGCCCAAAGCATTACAACCACGCCTTTTAAGCATAAAATTATGCACCGTCATGCTCATTGGATAAGTGCAATAAACGAATCGCACGCTTGCCTTTTTAGCTCCAATTCCACTGGTCCCGCAAAACCTGACGAAAGCCAGGCGCTCTGCCCCCCCCCCCCTCCCTTCATCCAGTCTGCTGTCTCCATTATAGGCTATTATTCCATATTATTATGCTTCTCAAACCAATCTAACTGCAGTTGAAATACTGCAAGCATGTAAATACGCTACACTATAGCAAGATCAAAGTGAAAAGAATGTTCCAAATACATCAGCTAGAAAAATATAGCCTATTAGATTGGTGAAAGTTTGTCCAGAAAGATATCATTTTCTCTCGCCTGCTGCAGGAAGGATGATGCACATAAATATACCCTACATTATGTAAAGTCATTGCATAAATGTGTTTTTATTGTAAAACTAAATGTGAAATGGGGCTAAGTTATTGGAGCAGACATCACAGTATAGCAGATGCCAGTAGAAGCACGGAACGCGTTCGCTGTTACTTCTCTAAATCACGTTAACTCGACAAGGGGTATATATAGGCTCAAGAGGACATATATGTTTCACATAGGGTGGTGTTTTCATTTCGATGTTTTATTTGGTCCAATATTGAAATGTTGACAATGGCAGGCTGTGTTACCATTACACATTAATTTAGAACTACCTTTTATATCTATTTTGGCTCATTTGGTTGCTATTTAGTAGCGAAATGGAGAAACACAATGCATGCTGGGAACTCAGAGAGAGAGAGAGAGAAGGGTGACAGAGAAGAGGCAGTGAAGGCACAGAATAGGCCTGCTTTTCAAAGGCGCAAAGCGCTAAATCTAGGCCAGGTGCGAAGATATCAGTAGGCCGGTAGTTAGCGCCGACACGCCCACTTTGGCCCATTCTGGGACTGCGCCACACCCATTCGGCCTAAAGCGCATTTGGCAGCGTAAAGCCATATTGATATCGTCCCAAAACAGGCGCAAGGCACGTTTTTTTGCGTTTAAGGCCCGTTTTAGCGCCGAAGGCCTGTGGGAGAATAGGGCCCGTTATGTCTGTAAAGAGGAGACTCATGGGGACCCATAGAAACATATTCTCATTCAGATATCTTGAGGTAAGAGATCAAGGGGCCCCTTTGAAAACAACCATGCCAGTTTCTCCCTCGCCAAAACCTAGCTTAACTTTGGAGCGTTATTTATATTTTTTTATTTATATTAAGATATCAGTATCTTCCCTCTAGCTTTAAAAATGAGTCTGCTACAGCCTCTGAAACACAGTCATGTTGGCCGCGGACGTGTCTTGCAAAAAGGGCATTATTCCTTCAGAGGGTAAAAGGGCAGGTGCTTGGGCACCACCTGGTGTCTATCTGTGCACATCCCTGCTCCCCTCCTTCTCTCTCTTCATCCCTCCCTCTCTTCATCCCCTCTTCTCATATTCCTCTTCGGTCACCATGACATTACCTTCCCTCCATCCCTCTCTTCATCCCTCCCTCCATCCTTCCTCCTCAGACTTCATTACTTTTTCTTCTTCCCTCCCTCCTTTCTAGGCCCAATACCATTTATTATTATTATTAACTATCAAAGTTTTTACTCGCCCTCATTCATTCAAATCTTTTTTTACAATATTTTATTAAGATTTTACACACAGAAAACATAAACATGCAAAGTCAATAAACGCCACATAAAATGCTCATATTACCCATAAAGAAAAGATAAAGTAAATTTTGACATAAACGGGTGGTTAAAAAACGTTTAAATCCTTAGAATGTGAAATGTGTTAGCAATGTGTTAGCAGAATTGTGTTGGGCCACAGCTATGCCATTTTACATGCGATCGGGCTGAATCTTTCAGGAAGTGTAAAGAGCAGACCTGCGGGTGCTTTTTTAAATGAGGTAATCAGGAGACACAACTGTTTTATTATAGTATTTTATTAGTTGCTGAATCGCTGAACATAATTGTAAATAATCATAGGCTATTGCAATTGGACATTGCTTGACCACATTAACCTGATTACATTTACACCTGGTACGGTATTAGTAACGTGGAATTAATAATATTATAATTATTGTATGTATGACGGGAGTGTAGCAAGTGAAATATGTCTCAAATTGTACATACTGTATTAGGTTACAAAAACAAAACTATTGCTGTGGTACTTATTGTTATTAAATATTGCCACCTTTTTAAAGTAGCAGAGGCAACTCTAAATTATAGCTATAGGAAAAATGTAGCCTATAATAGGCTACATTTTTCCTCCCAAAATATGTTTCCTCTTGCTATTGCATTGCATTATGATGGTCCATACCTGATGTTCTAGTCATGTGATCTTCAAGTTGTTCTCATCAGGCTCTATTGGCACTGTAGGTTTTTGTGCCTAATTGCATATTTTCTCAAGGCAGCTTTGTATAAACACGTGTGTGTTTATATGAAGAAAGTGTGTTTGTATAAACATGTGTGTGCTTATATGAAGAAAGTGTGTTTTTATAAACATGTGTGTGTTTATATGAAGAAAGTGTGTTTGTATAAACATGTGTGTGTTTATATGAAGAAAGTGTGTTTGTATAAACATGTGTGTGTTTATATGAAGAAAGTGTGTTTGTATAAACATGTGTGTGTTTATATGAAGAAAGTGTGTTTGTATAAACATGTGTGTGTTTATATGAAGAAAGTGTGTTTGTATAAACATGTGTGTGCTTATATGAATAAAGTGTGTTTTTATAAACATGTGTGTGTTTATATGAAGAAAGTGTGTTTGTATAAACATGTGTGTGCTTATATGAAGAAAGTGTGTTTTTATAAACATGTGTGTGTTTATATGAAGAAAGTGTGTTTGTATAAACATGTGTGTGCTTATATGAAGAAAGTGTGTTTGTATAAACATGTGTGTGCTTATATGAAGAAAGTGTGTTTGTATAAACATGTGTGTGCTTATATGAAGAAAGTGTGTTTGTATAAACATGTGTGTGTTTTTATGAAGAAAGTGTGTTTGTATAAACATGTGTGTGCTTATATGAAGAAAGTGTGTTTGTATAAACATATGTGTGTTTATATGAAGAAAGTGTGTTTGTATAAACATGTGTGTTTATATGAAGAAAGTGTGTTTGTATAAACATGTGTGTGCTTATATGAAGAAAGTGTGTTTGTATAAACATGTGTGTGTTTATATGAAGAAAGTGTGTCCACATATTAATGTATTTTCTCACTCCTTGTACTTTACCATGCTTTTTATTTATTTATTATCAGCCGTTTCCCCCTGACTGTGGTTTATCAGGGCTTTTCAAAGTCTGAGGCTGTGGGCCTCTAGCCTGGGTAAACCCAGCCTCCACGTGGCCTGCTCTCAGACCTGCTCTCAGTCACTACAGTGACTACTACTAGTGACTGAGAGCAGTAAGCCTGAGAGCAGGTCACGTGGGGGATGGGTTTACCCAGGCTAGTGAGCCTCCCCCAAGACAAAAATTGGGGACAAAGCCCCCCCCCCCCCCCCCCCCCACCCCAGTTTACTTGTTGATGTCTGTAGTTTTGCTAAATTCCTGGATGCCTGTGGGATCAGATTGGTATTTGGCCGCAGCAATTATTTGATCCATACAATTGAGACAAGATAGCTTCAGACTATTTAAATAAAGGTCGGTCTGAAGGCATTTATTTGTTTCTGACTCTGGCAAATTGGGGAAAATGGTAAAACCCAAAACTACTGTATCTCTGAACTATCTTTAACCAAATCACACACATTTAGGCTATTCTATGTGATCTCCCACTTTGAAAACATCTTATATGGTTCATCACATGAGTTGTCAGGTGACCCCCTGAGAAGGGTATTTGTAGGTCAGATCAGAAGCATCAGAATTCTTGATTTGCCAAGCTATGTTTTCACATACAAGAAGGTTCAGGTGCTGCATGTAAACTCTAAACCTGCTAAGTTAGTGTTGGTGAAAACACTAAAAAACCACCATGTTTCAGGATTAATCCTCAGGAAGACCATTTAAAAGGTGTTTTCGAGGTTTTCACGTCAACAGAAGTGAATATAAAGTTATGGAATATTACAGTAATCATAAGTGCTATGGGTTTATAATCAATGATGGTCTGTAAATATGGACAGAGCTTCATAAACAATTACACCGATACTATGATAAATATAGAACTACTATGATGACATGGGAGACTTTTCCCAAGGATCTTTCATGTGATGCTGACACAACACAAACAAACATAAGGAGAGTCTCAGCTACAATAACAAAGTGATAGAGTGCTTCCCAAAGATTTATTGTAGGAAAAGACATCTCACTCCAGTAGATATATGAGAATCTAACACTCAGAAAACCTTAAAGCAGATAACATCTTGAAGCAGTTGATGTGATTTGACAGATGAAGTTAAAGGACTGAAGCCTTTCATCTGACTCAGTTTGAGGAAGTTAGCCGCTGGAAAAGAATCATGATGTCACACAGGAAGGCGAAGCTTCAAGTCACAAATACATTCGACTTGAGTGACACTCAGATACACGTCATGCGACATACATGTGCTGTATGTCATGCTACATATGTGTGCTGTATGTCATGCTACATGTCTCAGTACATACACTATGTGCCGTACATCACATTATGTCACACACATTTTCACTGCCAACTCCGTCAGGACTTTTCCCCCAAATGTTTTCTACGCCTACTCTTTTAGGCTTGTAATTAGTCAAATAAGACCCTAAATTACATAGTTGGAAGGTTTTGGTGCATTTTGCTTTATGTTCCTCCACCAATTTGAAAATGTTGCTGCATTTGGGTGTGATTAGGCAACTAAAACAAGTTGTTCTCAAATCTTTTCACATGAGGGACCCCTAAACTGACAAAGATTAGACCACGGACCCCCATTTGATAGGATTTTGTTTTGTCCCACGGTCCCCCACATGATAAGATTGACGCTTTTAGATGCTTTATTACAGAAAGTGTATAAAACCCATGACCAAAATAGTAATTGTGTTATTTATGAATGGAATTATAGGGAAAATAAGCCCCCTTAAGGACCCCTGGGGGTCTCCGGACCCCCATTTGAGAACCACTTAAGGTTAGGGTTATGCTTTGGGTTAAGTATGTGCCATACATCATTTATATCACATTAGTAGAGTACATAGACAACAGTATATGTATATCACTAAACATGTATGTGTTGTAGTAGATTATGTGTCACAGCACATGTGCAGTGTATCACAGAAGGCTTGAAGCAGAAACAGCGGCTCTTCCTCTCCAGCAGGTGGCAGCACTGAAAACAAAAGAAAGCAGGTTGAGTTCCCTGCTGACTTTTTCTTCCAGGAGACAAACAACAGGACTCCTACTATTAATGATTCCTACCTACCTCAGTTAGTGGGAACCAGAACCCGACCTGATTTAACACAAGAGAAGAAGAGACTGCTGTTATTTAGTCATTATTATGTTATTGTTCTGTGAAGTCTGAAGAGTCTGAACTGATCTCAAGTGATCTGAACTGGTCTGAAGTGTCTCTGAAGTGGTCTAGTGCAGTAGTTTTTCCACATGAAGGACCCCTAAACTGACAAAGATTAGACCACGGACCTCCATTTGATAGGATTTTGTCCCACGGTCCCCCATATGATAATAAGATTGATGCTTTTAGATGTTTTATTACAGAAAGTGTATAAAACCCATGAACAAAATAGTCATTGTGTTACTTATGAATGGAATTATAGCACAAACAAATTACCCCCCTTTTGGCTGGGGACCCCCTGGAACCCCCTCAAGGACCCCTGGGGCTCCCCGGACCCCCATTTGAGAACCACTGGTCTAGTGGACTGACCTTGGGCCTTCCTCCTGTAGAAGATGAATCCAGCCAGAGGTAAGATGAGACCCAGAGCCAGTCCCGAGGCTCCGATGGCCATCTTGTTTCTCTTAGACTCAGGCATGGAGGGATCTGTGGAGACATTGAGATGGTTGATTTCAGACAGTCCAGTGTAACTCAATCTGACTGGCTTGTCCAAGGAGGCGTCTTTTAGCTGGTGACTGTGTGGACACGGCTCAGTAACATGATTCACTTTTATTACTGTGATGACTTCACACCTCAGCCCCACTTCGGAAATAGCTACTGTTATTTTTTATTTTGTAAAATGAAAGCACATATTCAGAGATTACATGTCCAAGGCTACTAATGATAAATGGACACACTAACAACATACTCCTAAATGTCTTTATAATAACATAATTTATAGCTCAAGTACTCACACATTCCACTAGAGAGACAAGAGGTGGACTGATAACTTTACCTGTACCAAAGTCCAATTATATGAAGAGGGCTCTATTTTACAGGGCAATAGTATCGTGGAACAGCCTTCCAGGTGATGTTTGTTACATCAAAGGAAAGGCTGGTTTTAAAAGTAAACTTAGACTCCACATACACTCATACATACATACATACATAATATGTATATACACTAATACATAAAATACAATTTTAGTCGGCAGGCTAGCTTGAGTACTTGCGGACCTTGCTACATCTGGTTCTAAATTATCTTTTATCTTGTTATATTCTCTCTTTTTCTCATGTGATACATGTTTTTTGTGATACATGTTTTTTAGTATATTCTATTTGTGTATTCTTTCTTATGTGATACATGTTTTGTGTATTGTGTATTCTATTGCATTGTCTGTTATGTAATATATGTATATATTTTCTTGGACCTGCAGGAAGACTAGCGGTCGTGTAGACATCAGCTAATGTGGATCAATTTATGTAAACAAATAAACAAATACTGATCAGTAATATCTGATCACTGATATGACAGATTAGGATGAATAATAGGATTATTAATTATAAGTGTTATAGTGACACAGTAATGTCACACAGTACAATCCAATGGGAGGCTAAAGAAGAGTGATATGCCAGAATCTGACCTGCATCTACATGAGTCTCTGATTAAAGTGTCACAGTTTACACATACAGAGGCATTTAACTTTCAAATTCTATGTAGTGACGTTGACTTTGATGCCCTTAGCCCCCTAGTGGTGACAGGTGGTAGACCCGGTGTGGCTGGTGTCGATGAGGGAAACAACGCTAGTGTCAAAATGGTAGCCTCCTGTGACAACTCTTAGTGAGTGTACAGTATGAAGAACCAAGATGACAAGACACGCAGACAGACAGAAAGGCAGATAGACAGACAGACAGACAGACAGATAGAAAGGCAGAGAGACAGACAGACAGACAGACAGACAGACAGACAGACAGACAGACAGACAGACAGACAGACAGGTAGTTACCCCAGTCCTTGATCACAGGCTCGAACAGGCTGGGGTGCTCCACGATGCAGGAGATCTTCTCTCCAGACCTGTTCAACACACACACGCACACACACACACACACACACACACACACACACACACACAGACACACACACACACACACACACACACACACACACACACACACACACACACACACACACACACGTCAGTCAGTAGTGTCTCCTCCTCCTCCATCTACCTATCTATCTATCTATCTATCTATCTATCTACATATCTATCTATCTATCTATCTATATCTCTATGGCACTGTTGCACATTACAACAAATTTCTGTGAAAGCAGACAATAAAACGAACTTGAACTTGAACTTGGACACCATGACATATTTACACAGTTATGCCTATCTATCTATCTATCTATCTATCTATCTATCTATCTATCTATCTATCTATCTATCTATCTATCTATCTATCTATCTATCTATCTATCTACATATCTATCTATCTATCTATCTATCTATCTATGATTTCAATGCAGAAACTCTCTTAGAACATTGCATTTCCACTGGTAATCAATGGAATTTTCCTGAATCACCTGGGTATGTACCTGGGTGGATCTGGACTCACCTGGGTGTGTAGCCTCATGTGGATTCTGGACTCACCTGGATGTATAGCCTAAAGGTGGACCTGGACTCACCTGGGTGTATAGCCTCAGGTGGATCTGGACTCACCTGGATGTATACACTGTAGCATAAAGGTGGATCTGGACTCACCTGGGTGTATAGCCTAAAGGTGGACCTGGACTCACCTGGCTGTATACACTGTAGCCTAAAGGTGGATCTGGACTCACCTGGGTGTATAGCCTACAGGTAGATCTGGACTCACCTGGGTGTATAGCCTACAGGTGGATCTGGACTCACCTGGGTGTATAGCCTAAAGGTGGATCTGGACTCACCTGGGTGTATAGCCTAAAGGTGGAGCTGGACTCACCTGGGTGTATAGCCTAAAGGTAGATCTGGACTCACCTGGGTGTATAGCCTACAGGTGGATCTGGACTCACCTGGGTGTATAGCCTAAAGGTAGATCTGGACTCACCTGGGTGTATAGCCTACAGGTGGATCTGGACTCACCTGGGTGTATAGCCTAAAGGTAGATCTGGACTCACCTGGGTGTATAGCCTAAAGGTGGATCTGGACTCACCTGGGTGTATAGCCTACAGGTGGATCTGGACTCACCTGGGTGTATAGCCTAAAGGTGGATCTGGACTCACCTGGGTGTATAGCCTAAAGGTGGATCTGGACTCACCTGGGTGTGTACTCCAGGTAGGAGTGGAACTGGGAGTACCAATCGCCGTCGACCATCTCTTCAGTGGAAGAGACATCAGAGGTGACTTCCTTGTCATCTCTCAGCCAAGTCACATCGATTTGTTTTGGGTAGAAGTCGTAGGCGCTGCACATCAGCATGGCTGTGTGTCTCCCACCATCGGGCGTCACTGACCTCAGCTTGACAGAGGGTTTCACTGCAGGACACAGTGTTAGTGTTATCATCATCATCATCATCATCATCATCATCATCATCATCACCATCATCATCATCTTCATCACCATCATCTTCATCATCATTATTGTTGTTGTTGTTGTTGTTGTTATTATTATTATTATTATTATTATTATTATTGTTGTTGTTGTTGCTGTTGTTGCTGTTGTTGTTGTTGTTGTTGTTGTTGTTGTTGGTGGTGGTAGCAGTAATAGTAGTAACTGCAGTAGTAGGCTATTATTACACAGAAACAGTACTAACAATAATAATACTCCATAGTTGCAGCATCAGTGTTTTTCCCCCAGATGGCGTCACTCAGCTCAGTCTGGTTCAGAGTTTATCGACTGAAAACTTTATACGAACCAGAATCACTTTTATTGCCACAATATGCAAAATTACATAGGGAATTTGTCTTTAATGACACATTTAATTTTAATTTGAAAGACATTTGATATGGGCTATAAACATTTAATCTTCCTGTAATCACATTTACATTTTTCTTTCAAGTGAATATTTCCATAGATGCATAGAGACTAGAGAGACTGTCAAAAATACTTAAATGTGGTGAATTGTCATCAATAGATAAACTATAAAGTACCAATACAGATGTTTAATCGAAGGTTGACAGCACATACACACATAGGACTATTTCATATAGACTGCATCTACATGTGTGTGTGGGGGGGGGGAGTTCAGTTAAACTCAAATCTGACAGCAAGGTTTGCAAGTGTGGAAATGTTGTTTTCTTCAAATTAAATAATTGACAAAGATGTAGAATGAAAGTAGTTGATGTGTTTATTATTATGACTGAGGTTAATTTGATGTGTTTATTGTAGAGAGCAGCAGCTCACCTGTCTTAGACAGAACAACTGGGTAGAGAAGGTCAGCGTTGGGTTTGCAGAATCTGTACTTGTTCTGCCTCCTCCCCCTGATCACTGCAGGATTGTTGTTCCAGGCCTCTGCGTTCTTCAGCCCATACTCAGTGTAGCCGACAAACTTCCCCACACTGCTGCTGAACCTGGCAAACTCATCCTTGTTGTAATACATATAGTAAATGTACTCTATGTCCTTCAGCTCAGTGGAGTTGAACTCACAACTGTTCACCGCATAGAACTCAAATCCATCTGGAGATCAAAGACAAAGTCTGTTTAGTTACACATATAAATATAATTTATATTCCAACTGAAGAGTATTATCTCTGAGCTAGTTATTGATCAGTTCAGGTATTGATGTATTGATCCTACCTGCTTCATACAGACTGATGAAGAAGAGGGAGAAGAGCAGAACAGATGAAGCCATGTCCCTCTGTTGAGTTCACTAAGTGACAGACTCAACCTGAGTCTTGCTATAAAAACCAATGTAGGAGCCGCACACTGGTCACATGACCAGCATCACCTGTTGCCAGGCAGACAGTCCGGCCTAAAGGCTGCTGGTGGCAGAGAGTATCCTGGTATCGATCCAGACCATATGAATCACAGTTGTCATACTTTTCATATAGGTCTGGACCTATGTGCCCATCCACTGTTTATTCAGGACAGATACTGTCGGGATACCTGATTGGCTGGTCGATATAGGTGGTGGGACCTTATTAAATTATTAATCTAACGTGATGTAACATTACCAATAATAAGTTAACTAAGTTAAGTTAGTTAGTTATCATTTATCTCCTTTATTTATCCCCATGGAGAAATTCATAATGCATTGCAGAGCACTGCAGCTATGTGTCAGTATTAAAATGCCACTGACCAGTTCTATATAACTGCCAACCATTTCAAGCCACGCTCTTTCCATAAAGCCCACCAGCTTTGATATCTGTTGGCTAGTTGTCGATATTTATAACAATATTATGGCTCTAAAATACAATTTTTATCGAAGCGGGCAAACTGTCATGGCAGCTGTCTCCCGTAACTGTTTCCGGTCTTCCAGCTCTGGATCAGACACAAGTGAGAACAGACACACAAAGATAACAGCGCTGCTGTCATTGGGCTGCAGTGATAATCGGTGGAACAATAAATAGCCTAAGTTCTTATCAATTTAAGTTCTTTGGCAGAATTGTCGACACAGTTCCTTGACACTGACAGCAACCAATCAGTTGGGACTGAAAAATACGTCACGGAATCAGCTGGGCAAACCTACGGTCGGTTATCATAGGGACAGACAGACAGACAGACAGACAGACAGACAGACAGACAGACAGACAGACAGACAGACAGACAGACAAGCAGGAAGACAGGCAAACAAACGGGCAGGCAGACAGAGAGACAGGCAAACAGGCAGAAAGACAGACAGGCAGGCAGGAAGGTAGGCTATAGACAGAAATATCTAAATGGGACAGTTTTATGGTGATGATAACATTGATTTGTTGATCAATCAAAGTATCTCAATACACACTGGATACCACTCCACTGACAGTATTTAACTTCCACTTTATTTTGCGATCAACAGTCATTCTGTGTTATTTTGCTGTTTTACTTTGAGGGGCTGTGATCAAGCTGGTGTAACGGCTGTAGAATGTTCACAAAAATATGTTCCCCCCCTAATAATAATAGCATCTTTTCATCACACTGCTCGGTCACATGAACTCAAGATTCAAGATTCAAGATTCAAGATTTTTTATTGTCAATCCGTAGTACAAGTATCACGTGTGAAATTCTTGTGCTGTAGACTCCGTTACAACATTGTGCAAAATAACAGGGCATATAAGTGCAGGAAAACAAGAGAAACAACAAGCAATAAGGCAGTAAAGCAATAAAAACAAGACAAAAACAGTGACATAGTCACTGCACGTAGTGCAAATAGCATAGACATAATTAAACATGCTGTTTGCACGTACTGTATGTGCAAATAGCATAGACATAATTAAACATACTTAATGGTAGCAGCTACAGTACTGGATTGTTGGGAGTTTATTTGTGTTTGTTAAAGAGTCTCGTGGCCTGCCTGGTAGAAACTGTCCCTCAAGCGATTTGTGCGTGCCTTTGTGGACCCTATCTCCATGGACTGACTGTCATGTTGATGTGTGTATAAGCGTGCAACCAATCACGGGTGATGACAGACAACAGCAAACAAGATAAGTGACAGTCACAAATGAAGCAGTATTTGATGCATTTTAATAACAGACAACCTAAAGGCAGAATGTAAGGTAAATATATCATATCATATTAAGCAGGGTTTACTATGTTGTTGTACATAATGTTATGTTTTTACATTATTTCAAGTACCAAACACAGGCTAATGTAAAATTATGGTATTCTGGAAATGATAAGGTTTAGTATAATTAATTGAATAATGTAAGTGATACATATGCACACATACCAATCATAAGTCAAAACATTACTAATTTCCTTAATGATTAAAGTCAGAAGGGGCCAGTAGGACGTTAACTGAAGAGCCATTTGGGAGCCCAAAGAGGCGGCTCTCATTACTGAGCTGAGCTAAATGATCTGGATCACTAAAAAGAGACAGAATTCTCATCATGAGTGAAAACACAACTGGAGGTAATAAAGTTTACAGAGTATGCTAATGAGCTTCACTCTGATTGGGTAGGCTGGTGTAAACAAACAAAGTCACAAATTGTAGGTAGTTAAATATTTGAGAGAAAATCATTGATTCAACTGCATTTTATTAATAATAGTAAAACTCTGTGTTGGGGACAAGGCGAAAATGGTGAAATTTCAACATAAAACAGTATAAAAGTAGATAAAAAAATATTCCAAGAGAATAATAAAGTCTAGGTGAGTAATAAAGCATACTAAGCAATGATAACAAAAACAACATGAAAAAAAGGATTAAAAATGCATCCCAGGGACATGAAAGTGCCCGAAATAAAATAATCACCCGTGAGTGTGCGAGGCAGCGAGGCATGCTAGAAATAACCACACAATATTTCTAACATAATGTAATTTAACAAAAGTATGTAGGCTAAAATAGGCTACTCAGGGTACGTTCGTAAATTCAATCTGGTGCTCTAAACAAAATGTCTAGACTAAAATGAGAGGGCGGCTGTTCAAAGAAATTCAATGCTTTATGAACGGTCCATTTTGAGTGCACTCTGGTGCTCAGAGTGACTGTTTATGAATGCACCCATAATAAAAGCAGTTATTGACTATTCAGTTCAAATGCCACAATAGAAAGCTTTGTAATTTCAAAGTTAAACAGTGAAAATGTAAATATTTATTACTAAAAAAAAATACAGATAAAAAGTTAATTGATTTGTTTGTGTGAAAGTTAACATGCGAAGTGAATCAGTACAGATCCACACAGCAGAGAGAAGCAGTATAAAACCAGTAGGACAGAAAGCAGTCTGTTAACTCCTGCAGCTTCTTCAGCCCGCCTCACATCATCAATAACTTATCAATAACTGATCAATTGCATTCGATTCCTTTGATGAGGAAGAAGGTTCCTGTGGCCACGCCCAGCAGAGCCACGGTCAGACCCAGTCCACAAAACACCTCAGGTCCGATCCCCGGCTGTTCCTGCTCCACATCTGAGGAGGAACCAAACACATGAACACACAGGAAGACAGCGTCACAGCTATAGTTTTGGTTGTTGTTAGCTAGACTAACTGTAGTTTTGGTTAGCTAACATAAAGGTGCCTCACCCCAGATCCGGGTCAGTGGCTGGCTCAAGGCTTGGTGCTCCACAGAACAGCTGTAGATGTCTCCAAGCTGTGGGATGAAGCTCAGCCTGGCGACCTGGCTGAAGGTAGCATCTTTGTTGGGGTAGGGGACGTTGAGGCTGGTTCCTTCAGTCACGTTCACGTTGTTCCTGGTCCAGTAGACCTTGACAGGAGCAGGGTAGAACCCAGTCACATGGGCGATGAGGTGGTTCTCCACTCCCAGCTCCACATCATCTCTGGTGTAGATGAAGCTGTGAGGAGCATCTAAAA
>NC_139637.1:11581264-11666264 GCF_964638095.1 Poromitra crassiceps
GAAATCACTTGTTTAAAAGTAAAAAAGTAGCTTATTTAAAATGTACTCAGAGTAAAAGTTACTTAGTTATTTTTATCTATTTTGTCTGAATGACCGTCTGTCTGTCTGTCTGTCTGTTTGTCTGTCTGTCTGTCTGTCTGTCTGTCTGTCTGTCTGTTTGTCTGTCTGTCTGTCTGTCTGTCTGTCTGTCTGTCTGTCTGTCTGTCTGTCTGTCTGTCTGTTTGTCGCTTTGGATCTGTCATTCACCTTCGTTGAATCTCAAAGCATTGTACAGCTGATGGTGGTTTGATCTGCTTGCTTGTCATCCAGAGAGGTCTGATGATCAAGATTCAACATTTGTATTGTCACTCTGTTGTACAAGTTCACACACGTGTGACATTCTTATGCTGTGGACTCCATTACAGACAAGGTGCAGAAGATAAATAGGTACAAAATCACAGCAAACAACAAATAGAGCACACAATCACAACACAACGATAGGGCAATATAGCTAAATAGCACATAATGTAAAAGGTGTATCTAAGGCAGTTGAGGTAAACAATAAAGTAAGAAAGGTAAGATAAAAGTGATAGGTATTGAAATAGAATAAGATAGAATAGATATAAAGTGTCCAGTGTCCAAAAGTGTCCACTTTTCAGTGTGCAAATGTCAATAATACAGGTGTTTGTGTTATTTATTGAGGAGTCTCGTTGCCTGCAGGAAGAAACTATTCCACAGACGTTTGTGCTTTCAGGACCCTGTATCTTCTCCCTGAGGGCAACATGGAGAACAAGCTGTAGGTGGTTCGTGTGCTTGATGATCTTCTGGGACCTCCTGAGGCACCACTGATTGTACAGTTCCTGCAGTTTTGGCAGTTCACATCCTGTCACATGCCTCACTCTTCTCAGTGCCTTGTGGTCCATGGTGGAACAGTTCCTGTTTCATGTACAGTGCTTCCCCTCCCTCCATAGCGAGCAGTAGGTTTTATAGGTGATTCATATGCAAATTAGCACCATGTCATAATATTATGCCCACTTCTGTCAGCTTTTTGAGCAGCCAATAGCTACTCCCCTTGGCAACAGTTGTTATAATAATGGTAATGAATGCCAGCGTTGACAGAAAGTCTAGAGGCCATAGGTCACATAGATAATGGGGTGGTGAGAGCGTGGAGGATTTTGTAAGTGATGAGGGACTTGACCAGGAGCCAGTGGAGGTGGATGAGGGTGGAGGTGATGTCTGCCAGGGCTTGGTGCAGGAGAGAACCCTCAACCTGGCAGCTGAGTTCTGCACATGGAGCCTGTCCAGGGCTTTGCTGGGTACCCTGGACAGGACTCCAGATGGGGGGTCTCTGCTACAGTAAAGTAAAGTAAAGTAAAGTAAAGTAAAGCACATCCACTTGATTAGCAGCTGCAGGACAAACAAATAATCAGTAACCAGTCAACAACCTTCTTCAGAATGAATCATTCATTCTGAAGAAGGCTGTTTGTGACCATAACAATATAATAAAGCTATTGGAGAAGTCTCCAGCAGTGTGTGGATCTAACTCTTCTACTGTCTCTGCCACAGGGTCACGGGGTCAGAGAGAGATGACCGGAGTTAGGAAATGTTTTTGAGCTGATAGAAGGCAGGTTTTGTGATGATTTGATGTGTGACTGATAGGAGGGGGTGAAGAAAGTAACTTTAGTCAGGCTCAGCCACATGAGTGTGTGTGTGTGTGTGTGTGTGTGTGTGTGTGTGTGTGTGTGTGTGTGTGTGTGTGTGTGTGTGTGTGTTTGTGTGTGTGTGTGTGTGTGTGTGTGTGTGTGTGTGTGTGTGTGTTTGTGTGTGTGTGTGTGTGTGTGTGTGTGTGTGTGTGTGTGTGTGTGTGTGTGTGTGTGTTTGTGTGTGTGTGTGTGTGTGTGTGTGTGTGTGTGTGTGTGTGTGTGTGTGTGTGTGTGTGTGTGTGTGTGTGTGTGTGTGTGTGTGTGTGTGTGTGTGTGTGTGTGTGTGTGTGTGTGATGAGCTCAGGTGAGGATGGGAGCGTCCACGCTAGGCTTCATATATCACAGCATCATCATATCCACATTGTTTTAGAGGAGGGAACATATTTTATTTAATCTCTTTTAATTTACATCCAATTTCTATGCTGTTAATAATCAAACTAAATTTGCTCCTTCATGTTATTTCCAGTCTCCTGGGTTCATGTGAAAATGCAGATGAAAACATGGACACCACACAGGCTGTTGACCAGGTGCAAGAGGACATCATCTCACCCCGTCACTTTTCAACATGCAGAGTAGATCAACAGACTCCTATAGATCCCACGTGTCAAATCAACACCACAGGAGTGTGACAATGACACAAACCGTTTGCCAGTAAGGGTGTTGTGATCTTTGACATCAGAGACCAGGGTTCGATTCAAAGTCATTTCAACCATCAGTCACATTTAACTTTTTGTTATTTAAGCTGAACTGAAGCCGATCATTTGTCTAACCTTAACCAAGTAGTTTCATGCCTAAATAAATCAAACTGTAACAGAGGTTTTTGGCTATGGTCTTGATGGAAAAGGCTCCCCTGTGTGTTCAGAAGTGAAGCCAAGGTGAGAAATAGACAACATAGAGAGGACACGCTATGTTGTGAATAATGAGAATGTGTTGAGATGATGGAGCTTCTAAACTGTGAACACTGTGTGGACTCTTAGTCTAAAGCCTCTTGTGTCATAACTCTGTGTTTGTCTTTTCTTTTCATGTTTTATTGTTTTGAACTATTTTCTTCTCTTAGTTGAACTATTTGACTCTTGTGAAGCCCTTTGTCTCTTTGCTCTGTGAAAACTGCTGTATGAATAAACTTACTTAGTACAAGTGTAACAGTAGACACAATAGACACTGTGGTCTGTTCAGGTTCCGACTCTGAACCTCAGAGTTTCTGTTCCAGGTTGTTCTTCTGCTTCTCTCATGCTGCCTTCATGTAAACAGGACTTTACCATCTTAACCACCACACAGAGTGACTAGGAGCAGCCGGCCAAGTCCTGAATACGAGTCGATCATAGAAACAAGTTAATCAGATCTCATCACTTCTTCTCTTCTAGTTTATTTCCCTGCAGGCAGCAGCTGGTGGTGTGTTCTAATTTATTTGAACATGTCAACCTGAACTCATCTCTCACTCTAACACCAGCTGAACTCACAGTATACTATGTGTGATACATTTAGCAGGGTAGAGTTTACAAGCAGCACCTGAAGGCAGCAGCGTCTTGGAAAGTCCTGACTACTTTCACTTCCATGTCCTGTCCAGTCAGCAGTTAATCAGAAACAAGCTTGTGGTTGTTTATCTGTTGCTAGAGGCAACATGTTGGATTCAACAGCAGCAGAGTGAGGAGCTCAGATGTCCCCTGGTGGTTTATTATGGTTTAGATCAGTGATTCTCAACCTTTTTCATATCAAGGAGCCCTAGTTTAGTCCACATTAGAACCACAGAAACCCATTCGATAAGATTCTGTCTCTTGTACTAAAATCTGAGCATTTTATTTTTTATTGCTAGATATGATTTTGTCCATAATTGTTAATGTTTCAAGATATTAAATCATGGCTAAAAGAGCAACAACAATGTTCTTCTCACACCTACTACCCCTGTAGACATAACTGCATTTTGTATTTGTGGATGAATCAATGAATGAATGAATGAATGAACGATCAATCAATGATTTGATGTGTAACTGATAGGAGAGACCAATGAACTGACTTTAGACAGGCTCTGCCTCAGGAATGTGTGTGTGTGTGTGTGTGTGTGTGTGTGTGTGTGTGTGTGTGTGTGTGTGTGTGTGGCACAGGTCCAGACGGCCTCACAGGTGGGCAGTGTGTACTTGGGACATGTAGATTCGGCCATGATGAGTGATGTGAGCCAAGGTGAGGATGGGAGCGTCCACGCTATGCTTCATATATCACAGCATATCATATCATATCATATCATATCATCATATTTACGTTGTTTTAGGGGGGGGGGGATATTTCATCTCTTTCAATTTACATCCAATTTCTAGGCTGTTAATAATCAAAATGAATTTTGATCTTCACGTAAACAGGACTTTACGACTCTCACCACACAGAGTGAGGAGCAGCCATAGCCGAGTCCTGAATACGAGTCAATCAGAAACAAGTTAGTCAGATCTCAGCACCTATTCTCTTCTAGTTTATTTCCCAGCAGTCAGCAGATGGTGGTATGTTCTAACATGTTGAGACATACAACACACGATCATTTAACATGTCCAGTCAAGCTGCAGCACCTGAACTAATCTCTCACTCTAACAGCTCAACTCACCGTATATATGTGATACATTTTAACAGGGGTAGAGTTTACGAGCAGCACCTGAAGGCAGCAGCATCTCTGGAAAGCCCCGACTCTTTACTTACTTTCACTTCCAGTCCAGTCAGCAGCCAATCAGAAACACAGTTGGTGCTGGTTGTGTTTGCAAGAGGCAGCATGTTGGATTCAACAGCAGCAGAGTGAGGAGCTCAGACGCCCCCTGGTGGTTTATTATGGTTTACATCAGTGATTCTCAACCTTTTTCATATCAAGGACCCCTAGTTTAGTCCACATTAGAATCACAGAAACCCATTTAAGATTCTGTCTCTTGTACCAAAATCGGAGCATATTTTTATTGCTATATATTATTTTGTCCTTCATTGTGAATGTTTCAAGGTATTAAATCATGGCTAAAAGAGAAACAACAATGCTCTCACACCTACTACCTCTGTAGACATAACTGTATTTTGTGTAGATGTATTTTTGTGTATGTATCAATCAATACATTTTATATTTACATAGCACCAAATCACAACAAGAGTTACAGTGGACTCTTTGGTAACGCTTTATAATACAGCCCTCACATTACCCTGTAAGTACATGGTAACAACATCTGTACTTACAGGGTAAGTATGGGGTACAAGAAGTGAATGTACCCTGTAAGTACAGGGTAGCAAATCTGTACTTACAGGGTAAGTACAGGGCACCCCACCTGTACTTACAGCATAAGTACGGGGTAGAACATGTGAATTTACTCTGTAAGTACACGGTACAAAATCAGTACAGGGTACCACACCTGTACTTGCAGGGTAAGTACGGGGTACAAGATGTGAATTTACCCTGTAACTACAGGGTACCAAATCTGTACTTACAGGGTAAGATACGGGGTACCACACCTGTACTTACAGGATAAGTACGGGGGTACCACACCTGTACTTATAGGGTAAGTAAGGAGTACAATAAGTGAATTTACCCTGTAAGTACAGGGTACAAAATCTGTACAAGGTACCAAACCTGTACTTACAGGGTAAGTACGGGGTACAAGATGTGAATTTACCCTGTAACTACAGGGTACCAAATCTGTACTTACAGGGTAAGTACGGGGTACCACACCTGTACTTACAGGATAAGTACGGGGTACCACACCTGTACTTACAGGGTAAGTACGGAGTACAAGAAGTGAATTTACCCTGTAAGTCCAGGGTACAAAATCTGTACAAGGTACCAAACCTGTACTTACAGGGTAAGTACGGGGTACCACACCGACACCTGTAAGTACGGGGTACAAGAAGTGAATTTACCCTGTAAGTACCGAGCAAACATCCACCGAAGATACCATAGCCATAGCTCTACTACACTGCACTGGGCCATCTGGAGCAGCAGAGGAGCTATGTGAGATTGTTCTTCGTGGACTACAGATCGGCTTTGGACACCATCACCCCTGACATTCTGATCTCTAAGCTGTCAAACTTGGGCCTCCCCTCACTCACCTGTTCCTGGATAAAGGACTTCCTGACCAACCGCCCCCAGATGGTGAAACTTGGCTCCCACTTCTCTTCCACCCGCACATTCAGTACCGGCTCTCCTCCGGGCCGGGTGCTGAGCCCCCTGCTCTTCAACCTCTCTACACACATGACTGTATCCCTGCCCACCCAGGTAACACCATTGTCAAATTTGCAGACGACACCACAGTGATTGGGCTGATCTCAGGTGGTGATGAGACCAACTACAGGAACTGACAGCGTGGTGTACGTACAGCAAACAACCTGGTACTGAACACCACAAAAACAAAAGAAATCATCATCGACTTCAGGAAGAACAGGAGTTACAGGCCTGACGTCGCCCCCCTCTACATCAACATGGACTGTGTAGAGACGGCCCACACCTTCAGATATCTCAGCACCCTCATCTCTGCTGACTTATCCTGGTCTGCAAACACCACAGCAGTCATCACGAAGGCCCAGCAGCGTCTACACTTCCTGAGGGGGCTCAGGAGGAACAACCTGGATGGAGAGCTGCTGGAGACCTTCTACAGATTCTGCATCGAGAACCTGCCTGACGTACTGCATCTCAGTGTGGTACACCAGCTGCACTGAAGCAGACAGGAAAAGGCTACAGATGGTTTTAAAGCACAGAGAATCATCGGCCGCCCTCTCCCCTCCCTGAACGACATCTACAACTCTCGTTGCCTAAACAGGGCGAGAAACATTGTAAAGGAGGACAATTCTCATCCCAGTCATCAGCTGTTCAACCTGCTGTCCTCAGGGAGGCGCTAGAGATGCATCAGAAGAACAAACAGACTCAAGGACAGTTTCTTCCCTAAAGCCGTAACCATGTTGAATGCAAACATGCACTAACCCACCTGCCGACAGTGCAATACTTTATATATATATATATATATATACATGTATATATATGATTGTACTGATTACAATGTCTGGTGTTTTGCCAAAAAGTGAAAACTGCAAACAAGTGATTAACGTTAGCTGCTCAATAGGTCCAGATTGCTCCCTGTCACCATATTCAGTGTTCCACAAGGCTCAGTTCTCTGCCCCATCCTGGTTACCCTCTCCATGCTCCCTCATGGTTGGAATAATAAGCCAATGTTAAATGTTGGCTTTCAAAGTTTTGCTTTTTTTTATTTATTTTTTGCTGCTGAGTTTCTTATAGAGAGGCAAAGTGGAACATCACTTCCTGCTTCACTGTACCAGAGATTTTCATCCGCCATTTATTTTCCCATAAACATTTCGTAAAATGCTTATAAAATAGTTGTACTTCGTCGAACCAAACGGTTCAGCTTACGCTATAATCGGGAGATTATATTTCGGAGCCGAAATTGTAACATAGCAACGTTGGTCCACAAACTTAGTTTTCTTTGGGAGAACTTGTTTATTTTGTATGTATCCAATTTCCTGATTAGATCAAATGCATTGTTTTTTTAAAGATGTATTCTGTGTTGGCTGTGAAACTGTGATTGCATTAAAAAAAGGTTCCTAAGTATTTAAACTCTTCTACTGTTTTAACAGACATGCATTGCGGTGACTCGCAATAACCAGCTCCCTAGTCTTCTTTTTTTTTAAAGATTGTTTTTGGGGTATTTTGCCTTTATTTATTTTTATATAGGACAGTAGGCAGGGAGAGAGAGAGGGGATGACATGCGGCAAGGGACCGCAAGTCAGATTCGAACCCGGGCCGCAGCGGCCCTTCATGGTATGCGTGCTACCAGCTGAGCTACGAAATATGTAGATTGATTAGCTGTGTCCCCTGTCTTCATAAGGCCAGCTAGCATCATCATCATCAGCATATTTATACAATTGGCATATTGCATTCATATACTGTAATGTGCATTGCATTAGTGTACAAAGAAAATAAAACAGAAGAAAGGACGCAACCTTTTTATTCAGGATAACTGTCTCAGAAGTGATACCACTGAACCTCACTCTCTGTGGTCGATCTGAAAGGAACTGGTATGATATGGCAATTTGTGTTGATGTCACAAAGCCTTTTAATCAAAGTGTGTTTCTGCATACAATTGAAAGCAGAACTAAAATCGATAAATAAAAGTCTGGCAAAACTGTCAGGCTAGATGTTTACTGATGGTATTCATTAATGTCAGTGTTGCGTCTCCAGCACCTCGGCCTCATCTTATATGCAAACTGAAATGGGTCGAACCATTCACTAAGGCCATGTTCAGACTACAGTAGGAGGCCAAATCTGATTTGTGAACTTTAGTGACCTATTAATGATTCTATCCAGATTGGTTTTATGAGTCTGGACACTCCAAATCTGATTTGTGTCACTTGTCCCAAACCACATATGGAGGTAGTTTCCAATCTGCTTTCGACTGATGTGATTTTAGAGCCCAGCTGTCACCGCGCTGGTCAAAAGCTCTGTAAAAATTAATGTCACCAGCACAGACTTTGCATGAAAAGAGGCATTTATGAGCAGCGTCGAGCTTTCTAACCCCGACGTCAAGAAGCTATGAACCCTTCTTCTCAAGTAGGTGGCTTTCAAATGTTTCTGTGACACTTGTAAATACGTGCGTAACGCTGATTTAGACAGCTTGGGAGTGTTATATATTGACGTGACTCGGACACCGCTTAGACAACAACTGACGTTTATTCACCAACCTGGATGTATATACATTCTTATACGTCATCATGACGTCATACGCACTGTCGACGCTACGCATATTCACACAATATGTTGCATCCCCCTTCTTAAGATAATTTTTTTCACAACAGTAATTTACCAAATAATGTCTCTAGTTATGCCCTTATTACAGTGCAATAACAATGCAATAAACAACAAAATCTTAACTTCTTGCACTGCATTCTACTTCATCTTCCATATTAACAGATTTTTTTTTCTTGCGTTCAAACTTTTTTTTTCTTTTTCTTTTATTATTGAACAATAAATTATTTTATTTCCCCTTTGAACCTGTAACATGTGACCTTATGATAGACTATATGAGATTGTACACCTAGGGCCCTATTCTCCCACAGGCCTTCGGCGCTAAAACGGGCCTTAACCGCAAAAAAACGTGCCTTGCGCCTGTTTTGGGACGATATCAATATGGCTTTACGCTGCCAAATGCGCTTTAGGCCGAATGGGCGTGGCGCAGTCCCAGAATGGGCCAAAGTGGGCGTGTCGGCCTTAAATCTCGGCGTACTGATATCTTCGCACCTGGCGTAAATTTAGCGCTTTGCGCCTTTGAAAACCAGGCCTATTCAGTGCGCCAGTGCTCTTCTGCCTCTCCCCTGTCACCCTTCTCTGTCTCTCTCTGAAACCAGGCCTATTAGTCTAGTAGGAACAGGGGGTCCCCGCGCACCCGAAAGATATATTTTTCTAACATAGATTTTTGTACTCCTCAAGGTGTCTAATAAACAAATTTTGTTGTTACCCCGTTGAAATAGTGTCCCATGGGTCCGTTTGGCGGCCATCTTTGCGGGCATATTGCGATGTCTGATGAAAATGGATAAGGGTCATAACTTTTGAACTAGACGTCATACAGAGACAAATGACACCACTTTTCTGTATGATTTCTGCATGAGGAATTGATTGAGAGGGTTGTTTTAATGATTTTAACAGGTTTGGTATAGTAAAACTCAAAAACATTTGAAAAAAGTGTCTAATTCACTCTCAAAATCTTGCAAAAAAAATCTATCTACATATTAATCCATGGGCCAGAAGGGTTGGGAATAATGCTCATATTGATTTTTGGCAAGGTATACATCTCTAGAGTTAGAAAATATGTGAGAGCATTGCACCAATGGTAGCTAAATGTGCGTTATCACTCGATTTATAACACCATGCAAAACATAATAGTTGTGGGACTTTTAGGGACATTTGAGGCTAAGTTCATGCAAATCAAGTCTAAAAGCACCAGATTTTGCCCAGAATTAGCCCAGGGCATGCTTTAACAATTGAGCCAGAGTGCCCGAGCCGGTGACCCCCGGGGTCACCATGGTGGCCAGATCCAATATGACCACTGTCCGAAAAAGATTTTGGCTATAACTTTTGAAAGAGATGAGCTAGAAATACAGACTTGGTGTCTGTATATTTTCACGCCAACAGAAGTGAATATAAAGTTATGGAATATTACAGTAATCATGTACAGTAAATATGGACAGAGCTTCATAATCAATTATACAGATACTATGATAAATATAGAACTACTAAATATATAATGATGACATGGGAGACTTTTCCCAAGGATCTTTCATGTGATGCTGACACAACACAAACAAACATAAGGAGAGTCTCAGCTACAATAACAAAGTGATAGAGTGCTTCCCAAAGATTTATTGTAGGAAAAGACATCTCACTCCAGTAGATATATGAGAATCTAACACTCAGAAAACCTTAAAGCAGATAACATCTTGAAGCAGTTGATGTGATTTCACAGATGAAGTTAAAGGACTGAAGCCTTTCATCTGACTCAGTTTGAGGAAGTTAGTCGCTGGAAAAAAATTATGTCACACAGGAAGGCGAAGCCTCAAGTCACAAATACATTCGACTCGAGTGACACTCAAATACACGTCATGCGACATACATGTGCTGTATGTCATGCTACATATGATATGTGTGCTGTATGTCATGCTACTGTACATATGATATGTGTGCTGTATACACTATGTGCCGTACATCACATTGTCACACACATTTTCGCTGCCAACTCCGTCAGGACTTTTCCCCCAAATTTGTTCGACGTCTACTTTTTGAGGCTTATAATTAGTCACATAAGACCCTAAATTACATAGTTGGATGGTTTTGGTGCATTTTGCTTGCCAGGGTCTTTAAGTTCCTCCACCAATTTGAAAATGTTGCTGCATTTGGTTCTGATTAGGCAACTAAAACAAGTTGGTTAAGGTTAGGGTTATGATTTGGGTTAAGTATGTGCCATACATCATGTATATTACATTAGCACAGTACATAGACTATATGTATATCACCAAACATGTATGTGTTAGATCATGTGTCACAGCACATGTGCAGTGTTTCACAGAAGGCTTGAAGCAGAAACAGCAGCTCCTCCTCTCCAGCAGGTGGCAGCACTGAAAACAAAAGAAAGCAGGGTGAGTTCCCCGCTGACTTTTTCTTCCAGGAGACAAACAACAGGACTCCTACTATCAATGATTCCTACCTCAGTTAGTGGGAACCAGAACCCGACCTGATTTAAAACAAGAGAAGAAGAGACTGCTGTTATTTAGTCATTATTACGTTATTGTTCTGTAAAGTCTGAAGTGGTCTGAACTGGTCTCAAGTGATCTGAAGTGGTCTGAACATGGTCTGAAGTGGTCTAAACTGGTCTGAAGTGGTCTAGTGCAGTGGTTCTCAAAGTTTTTCACATGAAGGACACCTAAACTAACAAGGATTAGACCACGGACCCCCATTTGATAGGATTTTGTCCAACCGTCCCCCATATGATAATAAGATTGATTGATGTTTTATTACAGAAAGTGTATAAAACCCATGACCAAAACAGTCATTGTGTTACTTATGAATGGAATTATAGCGCAAACAAATTACCCCCCTTTTGGCTGGGGACCCCCTGGAACCCTCCCAAGGACCTTTGGGGGTCCCCGGACCCCATTTGAGAACCACTGGTCTAGTGGACTGACCTTGGGCTTAATACATCTTGAATCTCTCTTGGGCCTTCCACCTGTAGAAGATGAATCCAGCCAGAGCAAAGATGAGACCCAGAGCCAGTCCCGAGGCTCCGATGGCCATCTCGTTTCTCTCAGACTCAGGCATGGAGGGATCTGTGGAGACATTGAGATGGTTGATTTCAGACAGTCCAGTGTAACTCAATCTGACTGGCTTGTCCAAGGAGGCGTGTTTTAGCTGGTGACTGTGTGGACACGGCTCAGTAACAAGATTCACTTTTATTACTGTGATGACTTCATACCTCAGCCCCACTGAGTGCTTTGATTTTGTAAAATAACTCACACATTCCACTAGTGACTAGAGGGACAAGAGGCGGACTGATAACTTTACCTGTAGTCCAATTATATGAAGAGGGCTGTATTTTACAGGGTGATAGTAACGTGGAACAGTCTTCCAGGTGATGTTTCTTACATCAAAGGAAAGGCTGGTTTTAAAAGGAAACTTATACTCCACATACACTCATACATACATACATACATAGCCTACATACAGTACATACATACATACATACATACATACATACATACATACACTCATACATACATACATACATACATACATACATACATACTGTACATACATATGTGTATATATACACTCATACATAAAATACAATTTTATTCGGCAGGCTAGCTTGAGTACTTGCGGACCTTGCTACATCTGGTTCTAAATGATCTTTTATCTTGTTTTATTCTCTCTTTTTCTCATGTGATACATGTTTTTTGTGATAGATGTTTTTTAGTATATTCTATTTGTGTATTCTTTCTTATGTGATACATGTTTTGTGTATTGTGTATTCTATTGCATTGTCTGTTATGTAATGTATATATTTTCTTGGACCCCAGGAAGACTAGCGGTCGTGTAGGCGTCAGCTAATGTGGATCTGTTTTAATAAACAAATAAACAAATACTGATCAGTAATATCTGATCACTGATATGACAGATTAGGATGAATAATAGGATTATTAATTATAAGTGTTATAGTGACACAGTAATGTCACACAGTACAATCCAATGGGAGGCTAAAGAAGAGTGATATGCCAGAATCTGACCTGCATGCACTACATGAGTCTCTGATTAAAGTGTCACAGTTTACAAATACAGAGGCATTTAACTTTCAAATTCTTTGTAGTGACGTTGATGCCCTTAGACCCCCTAGTGGCGACAGGTGGTAGACCCGGTGTGACTGGTGTTGATGAGGGAAACAACACTGGTGTCAAAATGGTAGCCTCCTGTGACAACTCTTAGTGAGTGTGCAGCAGTGATACTCAACTTGTGGCCCGGGGGCCAGATGCAGCCCGTGATACGGTGCCAAGTGGCCCCCTGGCCATTTTCTAATTCACAATGAAAACTATAAAGTTCGACTGAGCTCCAGATAAATTCTCAAATATCACCACCTGCTCACCACCCAGGTACTTCAATGTACTATTCTAACTTAAAGGAGGACTTACCCCCTAGATATGTATTAGAACAGTAATTTGTGAAAAAAGTGTTTTGGAGGTAAGTTCTCCTTTAACTTAACCTATCCTGTGGCTGTGTGCACCAAATTGTCAGACTAAACTCCGGCTGACACCCCAAATACCTACAATCCACTACAGAAAAATTAATATTATTAATGATCAATAAACTAATTAACAGAGATGCTCACAAGTCATTTTTTGCAAGTGTAAGTCAAGTCTCAATTCTTTGAGCTCAAGTCCAAGTCAAGTCTTAAGTCTCTTATGGATGAGCATTCTATCATCTGCTGCATGCCATCCGGTCTGCTACACTGCATAGCTAAAACCAAGGAATTCAAAGCATGTACTGTATTATCCTCACGCCTTTATCTATTAGCATACAGCAGCAGCATTGATTGGACGACATCAGTATAGATTTCCTTGATGTTAATGCACCAAAAGTATTAAATAAAAAAATTAAGATTGTTCATAAGTCCCAAAACTCAAGTCCAAGTCAAGTCTCAAGTCTTTGAGGACGAGTCTCAAGTCACTGTGAGTGAGACTTAAGTGCGACTCAAGTCCAAGTCCCAAGTCCAAGTCCCAAGTCCAAGTCCCAAGTCCAAGTCCCCATCTCTGCTAATTAATGATTATTAGTTTGTTTATTAACTGGCCCCTGGCCTCCTGTCATTTTGTAAAAGTGGTCTCCGGGCAAAGCAAGTTAGTTGAGTATCCCTGGTGTACAGTATGAAGAACCAAGATGACAAGACACACAGGCAGACAGGCAGACAAACAGGCAGACAGGCAGACAGACAGGCAGGCATGCAGACAGACAGACAGACAGACAGGCAGACAAACAGGCAGACAGACAGACAGGCTGGCAGGCAGGCAGGCAGGCATGCAGACAGACAGACAGACAGACAGACAGACAGGAAGGCAGACAGACAGGCAGGCAGACAAACAGGTAGGCATGCAGACAGACAGACAGACAGACAGACGGACGGACGGACGGACGGACGGACAGACAGACAGACAGACAGACAGACAGACAGACAGACAGACAGACAGACGGACGGACGGACGGACGGACAGACAGACGGATGGACAGACAGACGGACAGATGGACGGACAGACAGACAGACAGACAGACAGGCAGACAGGCAGACAGACAGACAGACAGACAGACAGACAGACAGAGAGGCAGACAGACAGACAGACAGACAGACAGACATACAGACAGACAGACAGACAGACAGACAGACAGACAGACAGACAGACAGACAGACAGACAGACAGACAGACAGACAGACAGATAGTTACCCCAGTCCTTGATAACAGGCTCGAACAGGCTGGGGTGCTTCACGATGCAGGAGATCTTCTCTCCAGACCTGTTCAACACACACACACACACACACACACACACACACACACACACACACACACACACACACACACACACACACACACACACACACACACACACACACACATTCTGCTGGAAGTATAAACATATATTGTTGCCACCGATGGAATATGATCATGGTCGGTCGCAGCAACCACCATAAATCTCTGTATTATAAACTGCCCTTAATAACTAACAAACTAAATCATCACAGATTAATAAAATAAATTGCACATTTCTCTCTAGAAATGTATCAAAACACATTTTAATTCCGAAACTCTCTTCGGACATTGCATTTCCACTGGTACTCGATGGAATGTCCTGAAACACCTGAGTGTGTACTCCAGCGGATCTGGACTCACCTGGGGGTGTACTCCAGATGGATCTAGACCAGTGGTGACCAATTTGGGGCGCACTGTTTGTTTTGGCCCGCCACGGATTTGGGAGTTTTTTTTTTCCTTTCTTTTTTTTAACTCTCCCCCCCCCCCCGATTTTTTATCCCATATTTTATCCCCCATTAGTGCTAACTTCATTTATTTATCCTGGTTGCTACTCCATTCTCTGCCGATCTGGGGAGAGCCGAAACTGGCTCCATGCTTCCTCCGAGACATGGGCAGTTAGCCAGCCGCTTCTTTTCACCTGCCAGGGGAAGCTTCACCGGTAGGACATAGCACGTGGGAGGTTCACGCTATTCCAACCAGTTCCCCTCCCTCTGAACAGGCGCCTTCAACGACCAGAGGAGGAACCACATTAGCAACCAGGATATTGCATGTTTTTGTCAAATTGTCATGGCAAATTGTTTACAAAAGATGGACAATAAAGCTGATTTTCAAAGTACCTTGAGGATTTTTCAAGTTGTGAATTAAGTCAAATTTATCTCTTGATTACAAAGGTGGAAAATACAACTGTTTTTAACGGGGTGTTTACTGATTAAATGTTTAAGTTGTTGATGTTTTTTTAAATATATATAACCAATTGCAAATTATTACAATTACCAAACAGATAAAAAGTAGATTATTATATTCAAATGTTATTTTAGATTTAGAATGTTAGAATTTTCTATAAAACACAATACATTTTAATGTAATTCCACAACGTTTATTTTTGGCCCTCGGCCCTCCACCCAGATTGAGTTTTGGCCCTTCATGAGAAAGAATTTGGGCACCCCTGATCTAGACTCACCTGGATGTCTACCCTACAGTGATCTATAAACACCTGGGTGTCTAGCCTACATGTGGATCTGGACTCACCTGGGTGTGTACTCCAGGTGGATCTGCAGGACTCACAAAGGTGGATCTGCACTCACCTGGGTGTGTACTCCAGGTAGGAGTGGAACTGGGAGTACCAATCGCCGTCGACCATCTCTTCAGTGGAAGAGACATCAGAGGTGACTTCCTCGTCGTCTCTCAGCCAAGTCACATCGATTTGTTTTGGGTAGAAGTCGTAGGCGCTGCACATCAGCATGGCTGTGTGTCTCCCACCATCGGGCGTCACTGACCTCAGCGTGACAGAGGGTTTCACTGCAGGACACAGTGTTAGTGTTATCATCTTCATCATCATCATCATCATTATTATTATTATCATTATTGTTGTTCTTATTATTATTAATGTTGTTGTTGTTGTTGGTGGTAGTAATAGTAGTAACTGCAGTAGTATTACACAGAAACAGTACACTAATACCACAATAATACTCCTAGTTGCAGCATCAGTGCTTTGCCCCCAGATGGCGTCACTGAGCTCCGTCTGGTTCAGAGTTTATCCGAACCAGAATCAGAATCACTTTTATTGCCACACTATGCAAAATTACATAGGGAATTTGTCTTTAATGACAAAATGAATTTAAATTGTGAAGACATTTGATATAGGCTATAGACATTTAATTTTCCTGTAATCATATTTACATTTTTCTTTCAAGTGAATATTTCCATAGATGCATACTGTCAAAAATATTTCAGTGTGGTGAATTGTAGACACAATTTTACATTTTATGATGACTGATCAATAGATAAGCTATAAACCAATACAGATGTTTAATCGAAGGTTGACAGCAGATACACGCATAGAACGATTTCATATAGACTGCATCTACATGTGAAAAAAACTCAAAATGAAACAGTAAAAACATTTAAATCTGACGGAAAGGTTTGTAAGTGTGGAAATGTAGAATGAAAGTAGTTGTTTATGTGTTAATGTGTTTATTATTATGACTGAGATTAATTTGATGTGTTTATTGACGAGAGCAGCAGCTCACCTGTCTTAGACAGAACAACTTGGTAGTCATTGTCAGCGTTGGGTTTGCAGAAGCTGTACTTGGCCAGCGTCCTCCTCCTGATCTCTGCAGGATTGTTGTTGAAGGCCTCTGCGTTCTTCAGCCCCTGCTCAGTGTAGCCGACAAACTTCCCCACACTGCTGCTGAACCTGACGTCCTCAACCTTGTTGTAATAGTGAGAGTAAATGTACTCTATGTCCTTCAGCTCAGTGGAGTTGAACACACAACGGCTCACCGTATATTCCTCAAATCCATCTGGAGATCAAAGACAAAGTCTGTTTAGTCTCACAGATGTAAATATAATTTATATTCCAACTGAAGAGTATTATCTCTGAGCTAGTTATTGATCAGTTCAGGTATTGATGTATTGATCCTACCTGCTCCATACAGACTGATGAAGAAGAGGGAGAAGAGCAGAACAGATGAAGCCATGTCCCTCTTTTGAGTTCACTAACTGACAGACTCAACCTGAGTCCTGCTATAAAAACCAATGTAGGAGCCACACACTGGTCACATGACCAGCATCACCTGTTGCCAGGCAGACAGTCCGGCCTAAAGGCTGCTGGTGGCAGAGAGTAGCCTGGTATCTAGACCCATATGAATCACAGTTGTCACTCTTCATACATCTGGACCTATGCCCATGCACAATGTTTTGGGGCTTTTTGGTGGTCCAGGGGGGTCCACTCAGTCCGGTCTCAGTGCACTTGGGTCAGGAGAAATCCAGGTTCAGGCAGATCCAGCCTATTCATTAGTCACATACACTGTGGAGGCGGTAGGTGAGGGCGAGGGCGAGGGAGAGGTCACAGTAATGCTTTAGAACACAGCCCGCAAAAATAACCATGTAAGTACAGGGTAACAAGATCTGTGTTGTACCCTGTACTTACAGGGTACTTACGGGGTACAAGGTGTTTTTCCCTGTAGTGGACCAAATATGTACTTACAGGGTACTTAAGGGGTACAATGTGTTGTACCCTGTACCTACAGGGTACTTACAGGGTACAAGGTGTTGTTCCCTGTAGTGGACCAATTATGTACTTACAGGGTACTTACGGGGTACAAGTTGTTGTACCCCGTACTTACAGGTCAAGGTGTTGTTCCCTGTAGTCACTACAGTGTAGTGGACCAATTATGTACTTACAGTTTACTTATGGGGTACAAGGTGTTGTACCCTGTATTTACAGGGTACTTATAGGGTACAGGGTGTTTTTCCCTGTACTGGACCAAATATGTACTTACAGCGTACTTAAGGGGTACAATGTGTTGTACCCCATACTTACAGGGTACAAGGTGTTTTTCCCTGTACTGGACCAAATATGTACTTACAGGGTACTGTTGGGGATTACATTCTCTTATGGAACTATACATTAGATAAGAATATGACTTAACAGTTCTCTCCAGGTTGAAACACATTTTGACCTGTCCTGATCAAAGGCAGTCTACTCAGGAACCAGGCTGATCTAATCAGGAGCCCCCTCCTCACATCCTGAGATCAGTCAGAGGGCCAGACTAAATCTAATCAGCACCAAGATGCTGATTAAGTCATCCCTCAGGTGACTTCACACCTCTGAATGGTTCAAAGCACAGCTCACCACAGGTGGGGTCGCTCCCTCCCAGTCCTCAGACTGAAAGGAGCCGGGCCACCCCTCCCCTCGAGGGATCGGGGGGGGCCCTAAGGACACTCCCTCCCTCTTAGCAAAAGAGGGTTCGGTCGAACCTTCTAACCAGACGCCATTGGCCAATCAGGTGTACGCCCACATCCACCGATTGGTCAAACTACCACAACAAAACCGCTGCACACAGCAGAGTTCAACGAGCTACCAGAAGTTTCCAGGAGCCTCGAGAGGTCTTCAAGTCTCCATCCAGCTTCACCCGTCTTCACGGGGAGGGGGGGGGGGAAAGGGGGGGGGGGGCAGACCGTGATGGAACCCTCCACGGCTCGCTCCCTCCTTTCCTTCCCCTCCAGAGGAGAGAGTTTGGGGTTTGGGTAAGCGCTGGGAGCCGCCGCCGCCCAACCTCTCTCTCTCCTGAAGATCCGGGCATGAACCAACCAAGCTGAACGACCAAACACACCGGCATTCTGACTCAGTCTAAACCCAGCTCGTTTTATTTTGTTTAGTTAATAGTAAGTCGCAGGGAGACAAGCTCGTTTGTGCCGTTAACCAGCCTAAGTGGCTTGCGTAAATACTGGAATAGTTCTACTTAATTCCAGTATAGATATTACCCGCTAGTTTTAGTAAGTCGCAAGGAGAGAAACTCGTTTGCGCGTTTTAACCAGTGTCAGAGGTTTGTCAACGCCGCCCCACAGGGCAACCAGGAGAAAAGCCGAAAGCCCACACGAAGCGCACCGCGGCCTGAATCGAATCGGCCGCTGGGGTCCTCGAGGATCCACGCTGTTACCTTGGTTCCACGACGGAGCCCGGAGGACATTCCACTCCTCCGAGTGGAATGACGTGAGACCTTCTGGTTAAATTACCTGGGCAGAGTTGTGGTTAGATACAATTGAAATGCATTATCATGTATGTTGATTACAGTATCATGTATGTTGATGTACAATGTTTCGCACACTGTTGAATGATCTAGACGCCTAAAGGTGTTGTAGGCAGCGCTGATGAGCGCCAAGTTCGGACGAACTTGGCAGCCATCTGCGGCCACTTCCCTCTCTCTCTCTCCCTCTCACTCCCCCACTCTCTCGTCTTCCCAGCTGAGCCCGTTCTAGCCGGTCAACCGGAAGGGCTAAGCTCGGAACGGTCTGGAGGTCTCAGGACTCCCACCCGCTAGAATACAGTTAAGCTGAATTAGAGAGTTTGATTAGTCACTCACACAGAGTGACTTAGGCTAAACTGTCCCCTTTTTGGCTGACCCAGTCAGTCTAACCCGGTCTGACCAGGTCAACCCTTTCCTAAATTTGGCAGAACCGCCATTTTGAAAAAGAGGCGGTCTACACACGATCAGCCCTCATAACTCATATAATGTTTATTCATATTAGTTGTTAGCTATAGATGTGGTACATTATTAGTTGTAGAATAAATGTGATGAACTGATATTTTAATCATTGTGTTATTGGCCATTGATACTGTGATTGATTAAATCTTTTTATTACATAATTCTATGAATCTTGGTTATTATTCATGAGGTATTTTATCTGTGGAAATCTGTGACAGAAGCTTACGGACTTTGACCCTTCAATTAACTGTACAATGTACATTATATCATTATGAGACTGATATGACAATTTGTTTTGGTGTCTGAAATAGTCATAACTTGACTTTTAGACAGGTCTGTAGCCTTAACTACAGTGGTGCCCCGAATCTTACAGAGAATACAATATTTTCTGTCAAATCTAATACATTTATGAATATTAATAATTCATAATTATTAATAATCATATTTCACAACCAAACCAGCTCCTACGAGCACAACAGTACTTATAGGGTACAAGGTGTTTTTCCCTGTACTGGACCAAATATGTACTTACAGGGTACTTAAGCGGTACAATGTGTTGTACCCCATACTTACAGGGTCCAAGGTGTTGTTCCCTGTACTGGACCAATTATGTACTTACAGGGTACTTACGGGGTACAAGGTGTTGTACCCTATATTTACAGGGTACTTATGGGGTACAAGGTGTTTTTCCCTGTACTGGACCAAATATGTACTTACAGGGTAGGCCTACTCAAGGGGTACAAGGTGTTGTACCCCGTACTTACAGGGTACTTACAAGGTGTTGTTTCCTGTACCACCCTTTAGGATGCATTCAGGTCCACTGCAAAAATTGCACTGATTGAAAACTCACGGTTACATGCTGACTGTTGCTGCTTCCCACTGTCCACTTCATGACAAAGGTAATAGCTTCAGTTCTTATCAATCTAAGTTCTTTGGTGCAGAATTGTCGAAGTAGTTCGAGGATTGACACAGACAGAAACCAATCAGTTGGGACTGAAAAATATGTCACCGAATCAGCTAGGCAATCTAATAGTAGGGCGCTTTGGAGGGGTCCACGCGCACCCCCCTTAATTTTTTTTCTAGTCTGGATTTTTGGCATCCATAGGACCTCTAAAATAAAGATTTTCATGATACCAAGAAAAAAAACAGTCCAAAATGTGTTTTTTTTCATTGTTTTATTTACTCCTATGCGGGATTGCCGGCAGGAACGCCGGTGAGACTGTCTTTCAGAGGCTGTGGCATGCTTAAGGTTATCTATTCATATTATAGGGACAGACAGACAGACACACAGACAGACAGACAGACAGCCAGACAGACAGACAGCCAGACAGACAGACAGCCAGACAGACACACACAGACAGACAGACACACAGACGGTCAGACAGACAGACAGACAGCCAGACAGACATACAGACAGACAAACAGACAGACGGTCAGACAGACAGCCAGACAGACAGACAGACAGACAGGCAGACAGAGATACAGACAGACAGACAGATAGACAGACAGACAGACAGACAGACAGACAGACAGACAGACGGTCAGTCAGACAGACAGACATACAGAGTCTGTAGACAGACAGACAGACAGACAGCCAGACAGCCAGACAGCCAGACAGACAGCCAGACAGACGGTCAGACAGACAGACAGACAGACAGACAGACAGACAGGAAGACAGACAGACAGGCGGGCAGGCTGACAGAGACAGACAGGAACGCAGGTAGACAGACAGTCAGACAGCCAGACAGGAAGGCAGGTAGACAGACAGGCAGGCAGACAGGTAGACAGACAAGACAAGCAGGTAGACAGACAGGCAGGCAGACACAGTGGCGTGTCCAGACTTTTTTTACCAGGGTGGCACAAGTGGGGCACAGACTTACGAAGGGGTGGCCACGGCGCCACCCGCAAGGGCGGTGCAGAAGAAAATCTTACGTTTTTTGGACTTTTAGCAAAAAAAACACGCACTCGCTCGCACTGTGCACGCACACGGCACACGTCAGAATAGCGTTAATTTACCATGTTCGTCCCAACTAGACTACATATATCTACTTTAATTAGTAACATTACAGTGTCTTACGTTCCTGTGTTTAAAGCATAATTTAAGAGAAATAGACCCATCAATCACACAGAGTAGCACCATACAAATGTAATATAAAGCTTCCCAGTTCTACACACATAATTGACAAGTTTCAACTTTAGTTGCAATGTCTGGCAATTAACCACAATTCCATTGACATCAAGGCAATATCAAGATAACTGTTTAGGTTACTAAAGATAAATCTATTAGGATTTGACAGTATATACATACAGTACGCACACATACAGCTGGGGGCTCCTGCTGTCAAGCTGCTGGCTTGACTCATCTGACTGACAAGGAGGAGAGCTTGTTGCTGCTCTCTCCTGCAGCTCTGACTGTGACTGACTGGTAGCAGTGCTGCTGGCTGCTCTGTCCTGCTGTGCAGTTTTTAATTTCTTTGTTTTGATGGAGAAGAAATCCTCAATGTTCTGATTTCTTTTCATACTGTAATAGTCACATGAAGACATACTGTATGTCACTTTTATATATCTCTTGCACAATAGATGTCCTTGTGCATGCATGGATACATTTGACATGCTCACATCAGGCCTACAAAGTTACACAAGACAGATTTACCTAGCTAGCATTAGCATTGACAACCAAACAATGACTGACGACAGGTTTGCTCATGTTAGCAACTAGCAAGCTGAGATGAAAACACACCTGCTGCACCACATTATCACGTAGCCTAGCACACAGGTGTATTGTCCATTTACCCTGTTAGTAGCAGGCTTAGTTTTAAAGACAGGGTGAAGTTTCAAGTCTACCGTAACATGTCATGATATTTTTTTTAGCGAGGGTGCTTAATTTCAAAGTGAAAATCTCTGTGTTTGTTGGCAGGTAATGTATGTTGTCTTTCTTTAAACCACTGGCACAGTAGCTATGTCATGTGTATCAAAAAGTCTACTCACGCATGCCACAATAAATAAATAGCATATAGAACACTGATGCGGAAATATACCATGGAGGGACAGCGCTTGTGCCATATCCTAATGTTATGATACCCAGTATTGATATGTAGGATAATGTTGCCCGGCCCTGTGTGTGCATGCGTGTGTCTGTGTGTGTCCGTGCGTGTGTGTGTGTACGGGGCTCTGGTGGGTATGCTGTCTAAAAATGAAACTATGATTTCTGTTCCCTGTTTATTCCAATCTCCAGACGAAAACATCCGTTTCTATAGTAAAGTTGAGTCAAATGTATATCTGAAACCCTCCTGTCTGTGTCGTCAAACTTCCTCTTTCCTTGCAGTGTTCCATCGAAAATCCCCAGATTCTCTGAAATGTATCCGATCAATTCTCTAAAATTAGGGTCACCAAAATCACATGATTCTCGTGTTAAGGTAAACATGTTGACATGTTTCCTTTGTACTGACAAATTAAGTAAAATGTTAACATTATGTGTGTCTCTGATAGAAGTAAGGGTTATAGTAAATGTTAACAAAAGGCTAATCTGCTTGCTGGCTTATAGACTGTACAGTCCATGTTTTTATCGAGAAGGCCGGAATTGGGTGGCATTCGCCATGTTGAGGTTTACCAGAAACTTATAGCAAAAGCCTGGGGTTTTCCATCAAGTCTTATAAGATATGAAAGTTTTGCATGAAATGTGGGAGCATGCATGTTTGTGGAGAAGCAATGTCACATCTGAAAGTGTAAGTCTCCAGTTCCTGATTTAAGAGGCAGTGTCACATCTGGAAGTGAAAGCTTCCAGTTCCGGAGAACATCAGCCCTCCCCAACTGGAAAAATAGGAAAGGAGAAGTTGACTGACGGGAAATCATCGTCAGAAGACAGAGGACCACCCACTTTTGTAATTGCTTATTAACACGTTCACTGCCGTGGACGAGTTAACTCGTCAAAAAAAAAAAACTTTTACATATCCTATAAAAATATGGGAGCCACCGAACGTGTATAACCCATTCCACCGGCCCACTAAGTGGCGACAGTGCTCTCCAGACTAGAGAAAGCTGAGCAAAAACAGCAGGAAAAAGCGTGAGGAATCCATTCTCATGAGAATGGATTGGCGAAAACGCTTTCGCGCTGGGAGCTGGCGCACAACGGTGGGGGATTCCAAAAATAGACTCTGGGTGCAACACACTTTGAAACACGCAGCAGAAAGCCCAGAATCGAACGCAGCTTCATCCCGGCTCACAACCAAAACCCCAGAAACGAACGAGCCCGATCCAGACTCGCCCGACGAGCGGCCGCCAGGCAGCACAGACAGGCAGCAGAGACTCACATGTGACACACGCTGCAGAGCCACCAGAGACACACCCACGGAGGGAGGAGTTTGCGGGGTGCTGTGGGGGTGCTGTTATATTGGAGGAAATTACTGTTCAGAACTATTGTTTAGATGTCTGATGTCTCACTGATGCCAAAAATAAATGGTTAAAGTGACTGTTCTGCCTGTTCTATCGAATTTCACAAAAAGGCATTTATCTCAGCTTTCCTTTTCAGATGCTGAAACCATGCTGTATTCAACTGCTAATGCCTACATAACTACTAACTCTACAAACTAACTCTTTTAGACAGAGAAAGCACACATTCTATTAGTTCTTTTGAGATATTTTGTGTTCACAAAGTCCTAGCAGAAAATAATCCTCGGCTCTTGAAAGATGAGCCAGAATCCTCAAAAAAACCCTTGGCAGAAGCAACCTACTGTATTGGAAAAACTGTTGGCAGTGAATGTGTTAAGAGGGTCTGTGGCTATGGAAAAGGGTCAATCTCTGATGGCCGATTGATACCAGGAGAGGAGTTGACCCAGATCTGTGTATTGTATTGAGCTTTTATATTCAATGTCTGTTGTCAATTAATTCTCAGAAATAAATGTCAGATATACTGTAACAAATTGTCTCACTCTATTTTACTTCACCATTCCATGGGACGCGCCGGGAAGGCAGAGTAGAGATTGGCTAAACTAACCTTCTGATAACTTATGCCTTGTACCAGAAAAAAACCTTCTTGAATCAACACACCTGGTCCATGTAGCCGCCAGGAATCAGACAGAGGACGCTTCACTTCGTCACACACACACACACACACACACACACACACACACACACGACATTGGTTTAGCGTTAAGTTGTTTGCTGCTCAGCTGCGCCAAATCCTCAAATCAAGATCTTCTTCTCTGGGCTTTCGGCAGGCTAGACACTACTATGGCTCATTACGCCTCTCGGGTTTAAGACTGGATTGCGCCTATACACGGAAGCTTGGTTTACTGACTGTGCAGAGAGCCAATCATATGGGGTGGCACCTGGGGTGGCCAATCAGATTCGAGGGGTGGCCCATGCCACCCCAGGCCACTCCCTAGACACGCCACTGGAGACAGACAAAGAGACAGGCAGGCAGGCAGGCAAACAGGCAGGGAGATGGAGACAGACATGTTAATATCACAATATAAATGAGAGTTTTATGCTGATGATAAATCATTGATTTGTTCTGATTGATCAATCAAAGTATCAATACACACTGGATACCACTCAAAAAAAAGGACAACATTGACTCAACTCCCGTCTGAGAGACAGTTTATTTTTTTCATAATAGGATGATCTCTTCACCACACTGCTCAGTCACATGAACTCCATGGACTGACTGTTGTGTTGATGTGTGTGTGAGCGTGCAACCAATCATGTGTGATGACAGACAACAGCATGAGTGACAGTCACAAACGAAGCAGCATTTTCATGCATTTTAATAACAGACAACCTAAAGGCAGAATGTAAGGTAAATATATCATATCATATTAAGCAGGGTTTACTATGTTGTTGTTATATAACATGTTATGTTTTTACATTATTTCAAGTACCAAACAGGCGAATGTAAAATTATGGTATTCTGGAAATTATAAGCTTTAGTAGGCTATAATTAATTGAATAATGTATGATACTATGCACACATACCAATCATAAGTCAAAACATTACTAATTTACTGAATGATAAAGCCAGAAAGGGCCAGTATAGGATATTAACTGAAGAGCCATTTGGGAGCCCAAAGAGGCGGCTCTCATTACTGAGCTGAGCTAAATGATCTGTATCACTAAAAAGAGACAGAATTTTCATCATGAGTGAAAACACAACTGGAGGTAATAAAGTTTACAGAGTATGTTAATGAGCCTCTTCACTCTGATTGGGTAGGCTGGTGTAAACAAACAAGTCATAAATTGTAGGTATAAATATTTGAGAGAAAATCATTGATTCAACTGTATTTATATTAGTAATAGTAAAACTCTGTGGTGGGGACAAGGCGGAAATGGTGAAATTTCAACATAAAACAGTGTAAGGAGTAAAAGCTTCTGCACACCTAAATGACAGGTGCGTCAGAGGAGGGAAAACCCGACTGGATCAAAAGAGAATAACTCCCACACACTGTCTCCAAATGCAAAAAGTTTATTTAATTTAAGTTAATAACGTTTTGGTCCTAAGAGCTTAAGAATTCTTCAGAATCTAAAGAAGGTCTTAGGACCGAAACGTTATTCTGTCTAATAAACTTTTTGCATTTGGAGACAGTGTGCGGGAGTTATTCTCTTTTGAACATAAAACAGTGTAAAAGTAGATTAAAAAAATATTCAGAGAGAATAATAAAGTCTAGGTGAGTAATAAATCATACTAAGCAATGATAACAAAAACAACATGAAAAAAAGTATTAAAAATGCATCCCAGGGACATGAAAGTGCCTGAAATAAAATAATCACCCACATGTGCGAGGCAGAAATAAGCACACAATATTTCTAGCATTATGTAATTTAATGAAAGTATGTAGGCTAAAATAGGCTACTCAGAGTGCGTTCATAAATTCAATCTGATGTTCTAAACATCTGTCTAGACCTATGGTCTAGACTAAAATGAGAGGGCGGCTGTTCAAAGAAATTCAATGCTTTATGAACGGTCCATTTTGAGTGCACTCTGGTGCTCAGAGTGACTGTTTACGAATGCACCCATAATAAAAGCAGTGCTTGACTATTCAGTCCAAATGTCACAATAACTTTGCTATTTCAAAGGTAAACAGTGGAAATGTAAATATTCATTACTAAAAAGAACAAACAGATAAAAAAGTTTAATTGATTTGTTTGTGTGAAAGTTAACATGTGAGGTGAATCAGTACAGATCCACACAGCAGAGAGAAGCAGTATAAAACCAGTATGACAGAAAGCAGTCTGTTAACTCCTGCAGCTCCTTCGGTCTGCCTCACATCATCAATAACTGATCAATAACTGATCAGTTGCATTCGATTCCTTTGATGAAGAAGAAGGTTCCTGTGGCCACGCCCAGTAGAGCCACGGTCAGACCCAGTACACAAAACACCTCAGGTCCGATCCCCGGCTGCTCCTGCTCCACATCTGAGGAGGAACCAAACACATGAACACACAGGAAGACAGCATCACTTGATAGTTTTGGTTGTTGTTAGCTAGGCTAACTGCAGTTTTAGCTAGCTAACAGATAAAGGTGCCTCACCCCAGATCTGGGTCAGCGGCTGGCTCAAGGCTTGGTGCTCCACAGAACAGCTGTAGATGTCTCCAAGCTGTGGGATGAAGCTCAGCCTGGCGACCTGGCTGAAGGTGCCATCTTTGTTGGGGTAGGGGACATTGAGGCTGGTTCCTTCAGTCACGTTCACATCGTTCCTGGTCCAGTAGACCTTGACAGGAGCGGGGTAGAACCCAGTCACATGGGAGATGAGGTGGTTCTCCACTCCCAGCTCCACATCATCTCTGGTGTAGATGAAGCTGTGAGGAGCATCTGTAGGGTACAACAATACGAGGGATCAGCCGAGCAGCATTTTGGTAAACAAACCGCGTCACTGGGGGAAAATGGCCCCAGTGCTCACTCTAGCCCCGGCTGTGCGGTTTACATTGTAAAAACTGTGACAGTTCACACAACTTTAACACGACATGTTTATATTATACACCAAACTCTTGAGCTACTTCTGCTCTCACTCAGAATGTCAAAATAGAAGCGATGTCATGTATCTTTTTTGAGGCATTAATGTTTGTTTGGCACAACTTTACCAGTTAACTGCTGCGGGCTTCCGCATTTCTGGGGGATTTGTTGTTGTTGTGACGTCACGCTGATTTGTCCTATACAACATCATATCATCATATATCATCATATAACATCATATATATATATATATATATATATATATATATATATATATATATATATATATATATATATATTATATATATTATATATTATATATTATTGTTGTATGGCCTGGCTGAGGTTAAACCCTTTAATTTAAGGGGAAACGGACGTTTTATCCAGGTAAATGTGTGTGTGTGTGTGTGTGTGTGTGTGTGTGTGTGTGTGTGTGTGTGTGTGTGTGTGTGTGTGTGTGTGTGTGTGTGTGTGTGTGTGTCCGGTGCAAAACTCGGCATAACACCTGGACAAATGCGCAAGGCACGCGCAAACAGGTGCGCAAGCGTAAATAGGGGATGTCGCCCGAAGATTTACAAAGTGCTTCACACACAATCAAAAGTAGCCTAAACAGCCTAATAATATAATACAGTAGCTACAATGAGAAATAAGAACAATCATCAGACAAAAACAATCAACATAGATCTGTAAAAAGGCTTTCCAGATGGGTTTTTAGAGATCACTTAAAGTTATTGTATATTTCTGACAGTAATGTAAAACACCTGCAGTCCTTCCTTATCTGTAGTTTAAATTGTTGAAGACAGTGGTAAATTAAGCTGTGTCATGTTTCCTTACCGAGTTGCAGAGGAGGGTTCTTGTAGGCACGCCGATCTGATTGCAGGTTTTGTTTGCAGATGGCCTGATTAACCACAGCCATCTCATAAGATCCTGTGAAGGTCATATCCTCTGCAAACTTGGGCAGAGAGTTAACTCCTTTCTTGTTGATGAAGTCTGCGTACCATCGCTCTTCTCCATCCAGTCCATACATCTCCTCTCCATCAGTTTCTGAACAGCCACTGATCACAATATCCTCATGTACAGCTGAGAAGACACAAGATGAAAAACAAAATGTCAAACTTCTTCACATCCAGAATCACAGAGTGGATTTATTTTTCACATCCTCACGTCACGTTAAAGAGTTTGTCTGTTTATTGTTTTTATATTAAAACAACCGTTTAATAATTAATAAGAGTGAAAAGTTTATTTCATCAGAGGTGCAGAAAACGTTAAATATCTCCACTGACTCTAAATGTCTCTCTGGTTCAGAAGGAGCTCAGTTCAAATGATTTTCACATCAACAGAACATTGGAGTGAGTGTGAGACTCAATGTGAGGAACAGACGTGTGATGTACTTACTGTATGCTGTGACACCAAGGAGACATGAGAGGAAGACGAGGGTCTGTGAGCTCTTCATCTTTACAACACAACTTAGCACCGTGTCGACTTCACACTGACTGCTGCCTGCAATCTGAAGTAAACACTGAAGGAACAGCGTTGTCTTACACGCAGCTCCACCAATCACATTACAGCTTTGACTTGCATCATCAGTCTCCAGGTAGACACAGTTGAGAAATGCTGAGAAATGAAGTGATGATGGAGAATAACACTCACATAATGTCTGACTGTTGAATCTATAATGACTATATAGTCAGTCAATAACTTCCAAAGTGTTTTATATAGTAAAACATCTATAATGACTATATAGTCAGTCAATAACTTCCAACGTGTTTTCTATAGTAAAACAGATCTATAATGACTATATAGTCAGTCAATAACTTCCAAAGTGTTTTATATAGTAAAACATCTATAATGACTATATAGTCAGTCAATAACTTCCAACGTGTTTTATATAATAAAACATCTATAATGACTATATAGTCAATCAATAACTTCCAACGTGTTTTATATAGTAAAACATCTATAATGACTATATAGTCATTCAATAACTTCCAAAGTGTTTTATATAGTAAAACATCTATAATGACTATATAGTCAATCAATAACTTCCGAAGTGTTTTATATAGTAAAACAGGGGGAATAAAATCTGACAGAAACAAAGGAAACAGAGATAAAAACCAGAAAAACAATTCTAAAAATTAGCTGTCTGTCTGACCGTCTGTCTGTCTGTCTGTCTGTCTGTCTGTCTGTCTGTCTGTCTGTCTGTCTGTCTGTCTGTCTGTCTGTCTGTCTGTCTGTCTGACCGTCTGTCTGTCTGACTGTCTGACCGTCTGTCTGTCTGTCTGTCTGTCTGTCTGTCTGTCTGTCTGTCTGACTGTCTGTCTGTCTGACTGTCTGTCTGTCTGACTGCCAGCCTGTCTGACCATCTGTCTGTCTGTCTGTCTGTCTGTCTGTCTGCCAGCCTGTCTGACCATCTGACTGTCTGTCTGTCTGTCTGTCTGTTTGTCGCTTTGGATCTGTCATTCACCTTCGTTGAATCTCAAAGCATTGTACAGCTGGTGGCTGCTTCATCTGCTTGCTTGTCATCCAGAGAGGTCTGATGATCAAGATTCAACATTTGTATTGTCACTCTGTTGTACAAGTTCACACACGTGTGACATTCTTATGCTGTGGACTCCATTACAGACAAGGTGCAGAAGATAAATAGGTACAAAATCACAGCAAACAACAAATAGAGCACACAATCACAACACAACGATAGGGCAATATAGCTAAATAGCACATAATGTAAACAGTGTATGTAAGGCAGTTGAGGTAAACAATAAAGTAAGAAAGGTAATAGGGTAAAAGTGATAGGTAGCCTATTAAAATAGAATAAGATAGATTACATATAAAGGTCCCTATCGTTGCATCGGCGCTGTTTCTAGGCCGAACGCCTGGCGCAGCTCAAATCAGTGGGCGTGGACCAGCGCACTTGATATCGTCGTGCTGGCGCTAGACGCAGCCTCAACCATTACAACCACGCCTTTTAAGCGTAAAATTATGCACCGTCATGCTCATTGGATAACTGCAATAAACGAATCGCACGCTTGCCTTTTTAGCTCCAATTCCAGTGATCCCGCAAAACCAGACGAAAGCCAAACGCTCTGCCCCCCCCCCCCCTCCCTTCATCCAGTCTGTCTGTCTGACTGCATTATAGGCTATTATTCCATATTATTATGCTTCTCAAACCAATCTAACTGCAGTTTCAATACTGCAAGCATGTAAATACGCTACACTATAGCAAGATCAAAGTGAAAATAATGTACTAAACGCATCAGCTAGAAAAATATAGCCTATTAGATTGGTGAAAGTTTGTCCAGAAAGATATCGTTTTCTCTCCCCTGCTGCAGGTAGAATGATCGATGCACATAAATATACCCTACATTATGTAAAGTCATTGCATAAATGTGTTTTTATTGTAAAACTAAATGTCAAGTAGGGCCAAGTTATTGGAGCGGACATCACAGTATAGCACATCACAGAAGCGCGTTCCGCTGTCACTTATCTAAATCACGTTAAACCCACAAGGGGTATATATAGGCTTAAGAGGACATATATGTTTCACATAGGGTGGTGTTTCATTTCGATGTTTTATTTGGTCCAATATTGAAATGTTCGACAATTGCAGGTTGTCTTACCATTACACATTATTTTAGATCTACCTTTTATATCTATTTCGGCTCATTTGGTTGCTATTTAGTAGCGAAATGGAGGACCCAATTGCATGCTGGGAGTGGACATTCACAGGCAGTAAACTTACAACTGCTATTTCCTATGGGAAGCTGGGTGCTGCTATGTGTTGTGTCTGTTTGAGCGAGGGAGTCAGAGAGAGAGAGAGAAGGGTGACTCAGAGGCAGAAGAGCACTGGCGCACTGAATAGGCCTGGTTTCAGAGAGAGACAGAGAAGGGTGACAGGGGAGAGGCACAAGTGCACTGGCGCACTGAATAGGCCTGGTTTTCAAAGGCGCAAAGCGCTAAATGTAGGCCAGGTGCGAAGATAGCACTACGCCGGTAGTTAGCGCCGACACGCCCACTTTGGCCCATTCTGGGACTGCGCCACGCCCATTCGGCATTGGGCAGCCTAAAGCCATATTGATATCGTCCCAAAACAGGCGCAAGGCACGTTTTTTTGCGTTTAAGGCCCGTTTTAGCGCCGAAGGCTTGTAGGAGAATAGGGCCCAAAGTGTCCAGTGTCCAAAAGTGTCCACTTGTCAGTGTGCAAATGTCAATAATACAGGTGTTTGTGTTATTTATTGAGGAGTCTCGTTGCCTGCAGGCTGCAGGAAGAAACTATTCTGCAGACGTTCGTGCTTTCAGGACCCTGTATCTTCTCCCTGAGGGCAACAGGGAGAACAGGCTGTTGTGCGGGTGGTTCGTGTGCTTGATGATCTTCCGGGACCTCCTGAGGCACCACTGATTGTACAGTTCCTGCAGTTTTGGCAGTTCACATCCTGTCACGTGCTGGGCCGTGCGCCTCACTCTTCTCAGTGCCTTGTGGTCCATGGTGCTACAGTTCCCGTTTCAGGTACAGCGCTTCCCCTCCCTCCGTAGCGAGCAGTAGGTTTTATAGGTGATTCATATGCAAATGAGCACAATGTCATAATATTATGCGCACTTCTGTCGGCTTTTTGAGCAGCCAATAGCTACTCCCCTTGGCAACAGTTGTTATAATAATGCCAGGTCACATAGATACTGGGGTGGTGAGAGCGTGGAGGATTTTGTAAGTGATGCAGGACTTGACCAGGAGCCAGTGGAGGTGGATGAGGGTGGAGGTGATGTCTGCCAGGGCTTGGTTCAGGAGAGAACCCTCAACCTGGCAGCTTAGTTCTGCACATGGAGCCTGTCCAGGGCTTTGCTGGCTACCCTGGACAGGACTCCAGATGGGGGGTCTCTGCTACAGTAAAGTAAAGTAAAGTAAAGTAAAGTAAAGTAAAGTAAAGCACATCCACTTGATTAGCAGGTGCAGGACAAACAAATAATCAGTAACCGGTAAGAGAAGTAGAGTCTGCACACTGCTAGGGACTTCTCCAATTACATTTATTGTATTACGTTTAGCTTACAAACGACCTTCTTTGGAATGAATCATTCATTCTGAAGAAGGTCATTTGTGACCACAACAATACAATAAATCTATTGGAGAAGTCTCCAGCAGTGTGTGGATCTAACTCTTCTACTGTCTCTGCCACAGGGTCACGGGGTCAAAGAGAGATGACCGGAGTTAGGAAATGTTTTTGAGCTGATAGAAGGCAGATTTTGTGATGATTTGATGTGTGACTGATAGGAGGGGATGAAGAAAGTAACTTTAGTCATGCTCAACCACATGAGTGTGTGTGTGTGTGTGTGTGTGTGTGTGTGTGTGTGTGTGTGTGTGTGTGTGTGTGTGTGTGTGTCTGTGTGTGTGTGTGTGTGTGTGTGTGTGTGTGTGTGTGTGTGTGTGTGTGTGTGTGTGTGTGTGTGTGTGTGTGTGTGTGTGTGTGTGTGTGATGAGCTCAGGTGAGGATGGGAGCGTCCACACTAGGCTTCATATATCACAGCATCATCATATTCTCGTTGTTTTAGAGTGAACATATTTTATTTCATCTCTTTCCATTTACATCCAATTTCTATGCTGTTAATAATAAAACATAATTTGCTCCTTCATGTTATTTCCAGTCTCCTGGGTTCATGTGAAAATGCAGATGAAAACATGGACACCACACAGGCTGTTGACCAGGTCCATGAGGACATCATCTCACCCCGTCACTTTTCAACATGCAGAGTAGATCAACAGACTCCTATAGATCCCACGTGTGAAAACAACACCACAGGAGTGTGACAATGACACAAACCGTTGGCCAGTAAGGGTGTTGTGGTCTTTGACATCAGAGACCGGGGTTCGATTCAAAGTCATTTCAACCATAAGTCACATTTAACTTTTTGTTATTTATGCTGAACTGAAGCCAACCATTTGTCTAACCTTAACCAAGTTGTTTCATGTCTAAATAGATATAACTGTAACAGAGGTTTTTGGCTACGGTCTTGATGGAAAAGGCTCCCCTGTGTGTTCAGAAGTGAAGCCAAGGTGAGAAATAGTCAACATAGAGAGGACATGCTATGTTGTGAATAATGAGAATGTGTTGAGATGATGGAGCCTCTAAACCAGGGGTGCCCACATTCTTTCCCATGAAGGGCCAAAACTCAATCTGGGTGGAGGGCCGAGGGCCAAAAATAAACGTTGTGGAATTACATTAAAATGTATTGTGTTTTATAGAAAATTCTAACATTCTAAATCTAAAATAAGTTAAAACATTTCAATAATCTACTTTTTATCTGTTTGGTAATTGTAATATTAAAAAAACATCTGCATTTGTGGGGAGCTTAAACATTTAATCATTAAACACCCCGTTAAAAACAGTTGTATTTTCCACCTTTGTAATCAAGAGAGAAATTTGACTTAATTCACAACTTAAAAGGTACTTTGAAAATCAGCTTTATTGTCCATCTTTTGTAAACAATTTGCCATGACAATTTGACAAAAACATGCAATATCCTGGTTGCTAATGTGGTTCCTCCTCTGGTCGTTAAAGGCGCCTGTTCAGAGGGAGGGGAACTGGTTGGAATAGCGTGAACCTCCCACGTGCTATGTCCTACCGGTGAAGCTTCCTCTGTCAGGTGAAAAGAAGCGGCTGGCTAACCACCCATGTCTGGGAGGAAGCATGGAGCCAGTTTCGGCTCTCCCCAGATCGGCAGAGGGTGGAGCAGCAACCAGGATAAATAAATTAAGTTATTGGTAATTGGCAGCTGCTTTTACATGCGTCAACCGACATGAGGGAGGGAGGGGGGGAGAGTGAAAGAGAGAGAGAGTGAGCTGAGAGAGAGAGCGAGCGAGAAAGAGAGAGAGGGTGCTTTTATGGGTTCATGGCGCCTCCGATGCGCAAAAGTCCGTCATTGTTCATCCAGGAATGTTTTCTAGATGGCATTTGGCATTTGTCTGCCCAGTGCCTAATTCGGTGTCTGCTCTTTGATTCCTGCTGGGAATCTTTTGCATTGGAAAAGGATGTCTCTGCTGACTGCATGGATTTCTTCTGTGCACAATACTGTGCTTTTTTCCTCTGTGTCCCCTGCATTATCACCCTAGGCCTATACAAATCTTTATCCAATCCAAGCAGTAATTCTCAGGGGATTCTCTATTCTAGTCTGAGCAGATGCCCTCTCTCACCTCAAGAAGAGAGGCATCTTACCATGGAGTCATTATGCCAAAGAACTAGTCGCCATGCTGCCATGCCATCAGAATTAGCTGCCATGCCGTTTCATGCCATAGATCTTATCGCCATGCCATACTTGAATAAAGCTTGCGTCTGGTCTCTCATGATTGAAATGGTGGTCTCGACCTAGTTTCAAGATGAAGACCAGACACGCTGCCTCGCATCTGTAATCCTAGTGACCTCATCATAGGCCCTAATCCTAGTGTGACGACAAGTGTAATCCTAGTGTGATGTCCGTGTGACGCACTTGCCTATATGACGCCGATAATGTCGTCAGTGCCGAGGCTATGACGTGGCAGCCTATTTATAGCCATGCTCAGCGTGTCATCATTCTCTTTCCCTGATCTCTGGTCGCTGTACCTGAGCTGATCGCATCCCATTCTCTGAAAGCTGTGTTTGACCCCACCCACCTCCCCAGTCCATCACCAATGTCTTGACTCCTGAAGAATCCCCTATTTACTGTATATATTCACTTTCCAGACGGCTTCTAGAAAAATATGCTTTTAAATGAGCTGTTTGATAAAACTATTTATAAACCTATATTAATAAAAAATGCTTATAAATGAGCCATTTATAAGTCAATTAAATTAATTAAATTGACAAATGGAAGACTGATGAATTCATGCTGATTTGCAAAATGCAATGTAAAATGTGTCTTTCTTTAATCCATTTTCATATTCTTGCTTATTCATTTTCACATTATTTGTCATTTGCATAATTCATTTTCGCCTTTACTTTACCATTGGACAACTGTTTTACTTAAAGCACAATATTGTGCCACACTACTTTATACAGGTTAATTAAGTAGGCTACTAACTTACACAATTTAAATAAACCATTTGCTATATAGACTACATGATGTCACATGTTTCTAATTTCTACACCATACAGGTGTTAAAAAATATGCGTGTGTTCAGTGACGCATGAAGCTGGGGTGTGTATGGAGAGATATATGTGTCTTTATTCTGTGACTGAAAGTTTACATCCTGTAACCAAAGACAGTGTATCTGTGAGAAAATAAATCCACTTTGTAATAAAAAAAATAGATCCGTATGCAAAAAAATAGATTTGAAAACAAAACTATCAACAATCCAATCAAAGAAAATTTTAAAAATAAAATAAAATAATTTAGATTTAGATTTAGATTTAGATTTTTCATTAATGTGAATTAAAAAAAGTTGCATGCAAACATAAACATTTTGTTCTCAACTCCAAAACATTTGTTTGCGAAACCATTACCTTTGCTTACAAAGCTCAACTTTTCTTTTGCGAAATGAAAAGTTTTGTTTGCAAAACCTGAGTTTTGCAAAACTTTTTCTGTTACAATAAGGGTGGGACCTACAGCAGAAAGAAGTAACGCACGTCCCTATTGGCCAGTGTCGATCGGAGTGATAGCTTGGCAACATCCAATCCAGTACGAGACAAGGCGGAGGGCGGGCACTTGAACGGAAGTATTTCCTGAAGGAATCTCCATGCCATTTCAGCGCCAGTTATAACCACAGATTGAAGAGAGAAGCCGTGAGTATGTTCACACCAATGTTTTTATGTTTGGTCAGGTTACATGCACCGGTCCAAACATAAAAACAACATAAAGAAATAAAAAGTCTGCAGTTTGGCTGATTGTTGACTCCTCCTGTAAGGTGAATTATTGTTCCAATAAAGTGGATTCAGTTTTAAAAGGAGCTGGTTAACCAGGTTGTATGTCACTTTTTCGGAACTGGTGTATGAAAGTAATAGTAAAGTAGCGAGTATTACTTTTGAAAGTAATAAGTAAAGTAATTGTATTACTTTTTAAAGGAGTACTCAGTAATACGTAATATACACTTCCTGAGTAACTTGCCCAACACTGCTCACGGTACATAACTGTGGATAAGAGCCAAGTGATTATATGATTATCATAGTGAGAGAAAGAGAAAGGAAAGAAAGCGAAGGAAAGAAAGCGGTCTGAGATGTGTTAGGTTAGGTGCCGTCTGTTTTTGAAGGAAAAAAGCATAGCTAAATATAATGTTGTGCAAGTTCACACTTCACAAGAGCTCAAAGTTCAGTTCACAGTCACAGAGTAATATGGAAACACTTTACAATAATGCAGGTCACAAAATTATTGCTAATGCTAATAAGCATTAATACGCATTAGTTAATGCTTATTAAGAATTAACTGACCCTAAACTATTAAATAATGCATAAAGTAATTCCTATAGTAACATGAACACCATTAGTAAATTATTACTATAGACACCATTTTGTTAAATTGGAACAACATTGACAGGAGTAAGATATTCCCTAAAATTCCCAAAGTTATGGCATTAACTTTATGATGAATATGTGTAACAGTTGGAAACTAAGTAGATTCATTAATCCAACAGTTCAATATTTACGGAGCAAACAGACACCACTTAACCAATATTAACTCGAGAAGAAGAAAATTGCTCGAGTGACATCACTGATGACATCACAACTGCCTGATGACATCACAGTTGATACACACACACACACACACACACACACACACACACACCTAACAGCAAAATCGGCATAGGTCATGATGATGTGTGGCTCTAAAACCTTCCCATCTGATTCAGCTCTTCCCTCTGGCCAGTCTGGTCAGGGGATGTGACACCCAACTCCCACAGAGAGACAGCCTGTCGCCCTCTCTCACACCTCAGCATCTTCAGCACCCGCTTCCTGAAGTTTCCGCACAAGCCGAGATAAAGCAGAGGGTTGAGGCAGGCGTGAAAACAGCCCAGAGCAGAAGTGACCAACAGACCGGTTCCCTTTCCATACACACCATCAGTAGATGTGTATGGTGCCTCATTGCTGCTCTGGAAGGTCTCCACCATGAGAGTGATGTTGTACGGCGTCCAGCAGAGAAAGAAGACCAGCACCAGGGCCAGGATCACACTGATGGTCCTGATGAAGGAGTAGCAATAGAGCAGGACAGCCGAAGGCAGGAGAAAGCCCACTATATGGAACAGCAGGCGTGATGCCAGCCGCCAGTCAAATGCTGACAGAGAGGCGTGCGGGTAGCTGTGAGTGCACACCGTTTGTCCTTGTGTTGTATTCTTCAAGGTCAAAGCCTCTAAAAAGATGTAGTCAGGGATGATGAGGAGCAGGGAGAAGAGCCAGACCAACAGGCAGCTGATGTGGACTAACCGGGGCTTTGTGCTGGAGTACATCTGGACAGCGTGGACGATGGACAGGTAGCGGTCCAGACTGATGCAGGCCAGCAGGAAGATCCCACAGTAGAAGTTGATCTTGGAGGACAGAGAGAGAGAGAGAGGGGGGATAAGCAGTTATTCTCCTTTTACACTTGAGTTAACCAACACAACACATCTGTATTTCCACCCCCCTTCTCTGGTCCCTTTCTCTTCCTCTTCTCGTGAATGTTGAACTGGCTGGCTATCCAGAGCGGAGTATGCTATAGTTCAAAAGCAGTATGAAGTACTTTGACTCTGGTCTGTTGAGTCTCGCTCGACTTGGCAGGATATAATGGCCTACAGTCTAATCACATTTCATCTATCTATCTATCTATCTATCTATCTATCTATCTATCTATCTATCTCGTATCTACATGTATCTATCTATCTATCTATCTATCTATCTATCTATCTATCTATCTATCTATCTATCTATCTATATATCTATTTATCTATATATCTATACATTTGGCAATGTGGGCTCTGTTTGTTCTCTGTCTGTTTGTAATCTGTTTCAATTTTTGTCCCACTGATGATGTCATCAGTGATGTCATAAACCACTGATGATGTCATAAGTGATGTTATCAGAGATGTCACTTGATAATTGTACATTGATGTCATCAGTGACATCATCGCTCATCATTTTTGTCATTTGTCCCACTGATGATGTCATCAGTGATGTCATAAGACACTGATGATGTCATAAGACTGATGGATGTAAACTTAAGAGGCACACGCGCACACACACATGTAAACTTAAGGGAATAACATTTTGTGAGCAACACACACACGCACGCCAATAGGGCAGGCGAAGCCACGCAGCAGCCGAGTTGTGGGCGAGGCCACGCAGCGGGCGAACTGCATGTGAGCTGCAGGGCCAGCTCGCGAGCTGCAGGGCGAGCCTAGGAATCAAGTCTGCGTAACACGCGAGATCCCTAGTCCAAAAAACTCCCCCACACTCACAGCTAAACTCAAATTAACTTTCACTTTCTTTTTGTCCTCACCTGTTCTGTATACTGTATACACTACCAGGCAGCTACATTGAATATGGCTCCAGTGACTTTGCAGAAGTGTGTCCCGAAGCTCCATCCCTGAGTGCTCTCCACAGCCCGGAAGGGCAGTGTGACCAGCAGCAGGCAATCTGCCACACTCAGGTGGAGGATGAAGGTATCTGTCACACTCCAGGCCGACCTCCTCTGAGCCAGAACCACCAGGAGAAGCCCGTTCCCCAGAAGACCCACGACCAACGCCAAGGAGTACACAACTACTTCCAAATGACCACTTGGCTTGTCGTCCGCTTCACCATACACATTCTGGTAGTCGAAGTAGTCGTAGGTGTAGTTTTGGTCAAATATCCCAGTAAGGTCCACATCCATGACCATGTTTGTCTATTGTTGATTCACAGGTTTAACACTGAGAGAAATGTTTATTCAAAATGTTATCGTGCCTCAGAAGTCAAGGCAGTTGGGAAAAAAACGGCAGCTTAAACACTGGTCTGCTGCTCTCTGGTTCCTCGCTTGTAACTGTGACGTCTCAAAAAGGGCAGCCGAGGCTTCTAAACACATTCAGAGCCACATAGAACTCACATCGTATCGATGTCACCTAGATGAGGTAATACTGGATTAGGCAGTTAGACTGGAAAGTGGGCTATGCCTACATAGTTCCCTTTAGTGTGATCACACTCAGTTTGAGCCCATAAAACACACATCCACAGTGGCTGCCACTTTAATCACAAGCTACATAAAGCTACAAAATCAGAAATACTTGGCAGGTGACACTGAGGTGTATATGGGACATTTTTATTTATTTATGTATTTATTTTATTTATTTATTTGATAGCGACAATGAATATCAAACAAGATGTAAACATGCCGGATTTAGCCATGCTGCTAATTTCCATCCGTAGTCCCTGGATGACAGAGAGAGCAGTGCATACATACACTTACAGTAACACAATCAAAGAGGTAAAATAATGCAAAATACTGCCAATTAAAACAAAAACATAACTACAATACAACGTAGAAAATACAATAAAAACACTTAGAAGTAGTCAACACTGATCAACACTTTTGGAGCCATAATGTACTTTTTTTGTTCTTTTATTTTCTTCTTTATTATCAGACCTCTTCTCTGACACTGTGCGTGTGTGGGTGTGTGTGTGTGTGTGTGTGTGTGTGTGTGTGCCTGTGCCTGTGTGTGTGTGTGTGTGTGCCTGTGCGTGTGCATGTGCGTGTGTGCGCGTGTGTGCGTGTGCGTGTGTGTGCGTGTGCGTGCGTGTGCGTGTGTATGTGTGTGGTGTGTGTGTGTATGTGTGCGTGTGTGTGTGTGTGTGTGTGTGTGTGTGTGTGTGTGTGTGTGTGTGTGCGCGTGTGTGCGTGTGTGTGTGTGTGTGCGTGTGTGTGTGTGTGTGTGTATGTGTGTGTGTGTGTGTGTGTGTGTACATGGAATTCTGGCATTGAACGCTGGGTGGAGCATTGATGAGGAAACTGAATGTGAATGGAAGGAAGGCCCAAATCAGTTTATTAACCAAAGTCGTCAGTTTCCAGCTACATGTTGGCAGATTTGGAGATTTGGAGATTTCAAGATTTCTCACTGGGAAACAGTTTTACAATCTGCCAATGGTTTACACTCAGAAGAGGATGCCGGTGAGCACACATAACATCAAAGAAGAGGAAGTGGCTCAGTGGACATACCTGGATGGTGTCAGCATTCCTCATTCAGGCCGACGTGGAGTTGTTGTTAGGAACCGGCGGCTCCAAATTGCCTGAACCCTAGGAAGTAGTAAATAGTCATGGAAACGAACCTTATGCCGTTTGGTCCCTATTGGGGTGGACTGAGAACTGAGTCTACTATTGGGGTGGCTTATTAATGGTCCCAGTCAAGGACACAGTGACGAGTGGTGGGAGAGTGGCTACCCCGGTGCTACTGTGAACAGGATCTCCATATCAAACCTGGAGGAGTTCCATTCAATTCCATTTATTGTTCTCCACAATGTGGGCATTTGTCTTTGGCTTCACAGGTTTGCTTGCACACATGCAAGTCACAATACATGTCAAACACCACAATACACAATATACACAACACACGAAACGACAGAATACATAATATACACAACACAGGAAACAACAGAATACATAATACAACAAAGAACAAGATGCACAATACAGACAGCGATAACGGACATGGTTCTAAATCTGGATGATGTTTATGAATTTAGCAGATTTATTGCGTTTGGTTTGGTATGAAAGATGTTTTGTAGATGTTCTTGGTTGCTGCAGGAACTCTGTAGCGTCTTCCCGAGGGCAGTTTTGTGAACTCTGTGAAACGGAGATATACAGGATCAGACACAATTTGCCTGGCTTTTATAGATACATCCCAGTTGTTCCTGCTCTTTCCCAATAATTTTACTCGCCATGTTTGTAATTCGGCACAGTCTATTTCTGTTCTTAGCCCCTAGATTCCCATACCATGTACACATGTCAAAGGTCAAAACACTTTCAATAAGACTCCTGCAGACAGTCTCCAGAATAGCTTTGTTTATTTTGTATGAATCCAATTTCCTGATTAGATCAAATGCATTGAAAGATGTATTTTGTGTTGGCTGTGAAACTTAGATTGCATTAAAAAAAAGGTTCCTACGTATTTAATCTCTTCTACTGTTTTAACAGGCTGGTCATCAAACAAAACAGGTGTAAAATCATGACCTGCATTGCGGTGACTCACAATAACAAGCTCCCTAGTCTTCTTTTTTTTTAAGATTATTTCGTGGGTATTTTGCCTTTATTTATTTTTATATAGGACAGTAGGCAGGGAGAGAGAGAGGGGATGACATGCGGCAAAGGACCGCCGGTCAGATTCGAACCCGGGGCGGCCGCGTGAAGGGCCGAGCCTTCGTGGTATGCGTGCTACCAGGTGAGCTACGAAATATGTAGATTGATTAGCTGTGTCCCCTGTCTTCATAAGGCCAGCTAGCATCATCATCATCAGCATATTTATACAATTGGCAGATTGCATTCATATACTGTAATGTGCATTGCATTAGTGTACAAAGAAAATAAAACAGAAGACATGAATACAATTGGGCTCATAATCCACAAGAGTCTCAGCCTTCAAGTCATACCAAAATGATATCATTCTAAGAAGGACCTACCCCAGTATGCAGAAATATTCAAATAGAATGTGAAAATAACAAATGTAAAAAACGGCATGTTTTTACCAAAAGCTGCATGGGATTAGCATAAAGTGGTTATGTCTGTAAAGAGGAGACTCATGGGGACCCATAGAACCATATTCTCATTCAGATATCTTGAGGTAAGAGATCAAGGGGCCCCTTTGAAAACAACCATGCCAGTTTCTCCCTCGCCAAAATGTAGCTTAACTTTGGAGCGTTATTTATATTTTTTTATTTATATTAAGATATCAGTATCTTCCCTCTAGCTTTAAAAATGAGTCTGCTACAGCCTCTGAAACACAGTCATGTTGGCCGTGGACGTGTCTTGCAAAAAGGGCATTAATCCTTCAGAGGGTAAAAGGGCAGGTGCTTGGGCACCACCTGGTGTCTTATCTGTGCACATCCCTGCTCCCCTCCTTCTCTCTCTTCATCGCTCCCTCGCTTCATCCCCTCTTCTCATATTCCTCTTCGGTCCCCATGACTTTACCTTCCCTCCATCCCTCTCTTCATCCCCTCTTCTCATATTCCTCTTCGGTCACCATGACATTAGCTTCCCTCCATTCCTCTCTTCATCCCTCCCTCCATCCTTCCTCCTCAGACTTCATTACTTTTTCTTCTTCCCTCCCTCCTTTCTAGGCCCAATACCATTTATTATTATTATTATTATTATTATCTATCAAAGTTTTTATTCCCCCTCATTCATTCAAATCTTTTTTTTTTTACAATATTTTAAAATTTTACACACAGAAAACATAAACATGCAAAGTCAATAAACGCCACATAAAATGCTCATACCCATAAAGAAAACAGAAGGTTTGACATAAACGGGTGGTTAAAAAATGTTTGAATACTATAATAAGAATGTGAATGTGTTAGCAATGTGTTAGCAGAATTGTGTTGGGCCACAGCTATGCCATTTTACGTGCGATCGGGCTGAATCTTTCAGGAAGTTTAAAGAGCAGACCTGCAGGTGCTTTTTTAAATGAGGTAATCAGGAGACACAACTGTTTTATTATAGTATTTTATTAGTTGCTGAATCGCTGAACATGATTGTAAATAATCATAGGCTATTGCAATTGGACATTGCTTGACCACATTAACCTGATTACATTTACACCTGGTACGGTATTAGTAACGTGGAATTAATAATATTATAATTATTGTATGTATGACGGGAGTGTAGGAAGTGAAATATGTCTCAAATTGTACATACTGTATTAGGTTACAAAAACAAAACTATTGCTGTGGTACTTATTGTTATTTAATATTGCCACCTTTTTAGAGTAGCAGAGGCAGCTCTAAATTATAGCTATAGGAAAAATGTAGCCTATAATAGGCTACATTTTTCCTCCCAAAATATGTTTCCTCTTGCTATTGCATTGCATTATGATGGTCCATACCTGATGTTCTAGTCATGTGATCTTCAAGTTGTTCTCATCAGGCTCTATTGGCACTGTAGGTTTTTGTGCCTAATTGTATATTTTCTCAAGGGAGCTTTGTATAAACATGTGTGTGCTTATAATGAAGAAAGTGTGTTTTTATAAACATGTGTGTGTTTATATGAAGAAAGTGTGTTTGTATAAACATGTGTGTGCTTATATGAAGAAAGTGTGTTTGTATAAACATGTGTGTGCTTATATGAAGAAAGTGTGTTTGTATAAACATGTGTGTGTTTATATGAAGAAAGTGTGTTTGTTTAAACATGTGTGTGCTTATATGAAGAAAGTGTGTTTGTATAAACATGTGTGTGTTTATATGAAGAAAGTGTGTTTGTTTAAACATGTGTGTGTTTATATGAAGAAAGTGTGTTTGTATAAACATGTTTGTGTTTATATGAAGAAAGTGTGTTTGTATAAACATGTGTGTGCTTATATGAAGAAAGTGTGTTTGTATAAACGTGTGTGTGCTTATATGAAGAAAGTGTGTTTGTATAAACATGTGTGTGCTTATATGAAGAAAGTGTGTTTGTATAAACATGTGTGTGTTTATATGAAGAAAGTGTGTTTGTATAAACATGTGTGTGCTTATATGAAGAAAGTGTGTTTTTATAAACATGTGTGTGTTTATATGAAGAAAGTGTGTTTGTATAAACATGTGTGTGTTTATATGAAGAAAGTGTGTTTGTATAAACATGTGTGCTTATATGAAGAAAGTGTGTTTGTATAAACATGTGTGTGCTTATATGAAGAAAGTGTGTTTGTATAAACATGTGTGTGTTTATATGAAGAAAGTGTGTTTGTATAAACATGTGTGTGCTTATATGAAGAAAGTGTGTTTGTATAAACATGTGTGTGTTTATATGAAGAAAGTGTGTTTGTATAAACATGTGTGTGTTTATATGAAGAAAGTGTGTTTGTATAAACATGTGTGTGTTTATATGAAGAAAGTGTGTTTGTATAAACATGTGTGTGTTTATATGAAGAAAGTGTGTTTGTATAAACACGTGTGTGTTTATATGAAGAAAGTGTGTTTGTATAAACATGTGTGTGTTTATATGAAGAAAGTGTGTTTGTATAAACATGTGTGTGCTTATATGAAGAAAGTGTGTTTGTATAAACTTGTGTGTGTTTATATGAAGAAATTGTGTTTGTATAAACATGTGTGTGTTTATATGAAGAAAGTGTGTTTGTATAAACATGTGTGTGTTTATATGAAGAAAGTGTGTTTGTATAAACACGTGTGTGTTTATATGAAGAAAGTGTGTTTGTATAAACACGTGTGTGTTTATATGAAGAAAGTGTGTTTGTATAAACATGTGTGTGTTTATATGAAGAAAGTGTGTTTGTATAAACATGTGTGTGCTTATATGAAGAAAGTGTGTTTGTATAAACACGTGTGTGTTTATATGAAGAAAGTGTGTTTGTATAAACATGTGTGTGTTTATATGAAGAAAGTGTGTTTGTATAAACACGTGTGTGTTTATATGAAGAAAGTGTGTTTGTATAAACATGTGTGTGTTTATATGAAGAAAGTGTGTTTGTATAAACATGTGTGTGTTTATATGAAGAAAGTGTGTTTGTATAAACATGTGTGTGCTTATATGAAGAAAGTGTGTTTGTATAAACATGTGTGTGCTTATATGAAGAAAGTGTGTTTTTATAAACATGTGTGTGCTTATATGAAGAAAGTGTGTTTGTTTAAACATGTGTGTGTTTATATGAAGAAAGTGTGTTTGTATAAACATGTGTGTGCTTATATGAAGAAAGTGTGTTTTTATAAACATGTGTGTGCTTATATGAAGAAAGTGTGTTTGTTTAAACATGTGTGTGTTTATATGAAGAAAGTGTGTTTGTATAAACATGTGTGTGCTTATATGAAGAAAGTGTGTTTGTATAAACATGTGTGTGCTTATATGAAGAAAGTGTGTTTTTATAAACATGTGTGTGCTTATATGAAGAAAGTGTGTTTGTTTAAACATGTGTGTGTTTATATGAAGAAAGTGTGTTTGTATAAACATGTGTGTGCTTATATGAAGAAAGTGTGTTTGTATAAACATGTGTGTGTTTATATGAAGAAAGTGTGCTTGTATAAACATGTGTGTGCTTATATGAAGAAAGTGTGTTTGTATAAACATGTGTGTGTTTATATGAAGAAAGTGTGTTTGTATAAACATGTGTGTGCTTATATGAAGAAAGTGTGTTTGTATAAACATGTGTGTGCTTATATGAAGAAAGTGTGTTTGTATAAACACGTGTGTGTTTATATGAAGAAAGTGTGTTTGTATAAACATGTGTGTGTTTATATGAAGAAAGTGTGTTTTTATAAACATGTGTGTGTTTATATGAAGAAAGTGTGTTTGTATAAACACGTGTGTGTTTATATGAAGAAAGTGTGTTTGTATAAACACGTGTGTGTTTATATGAAGAAAGTGTGTTTGTATAAACACGTGTGTGTTTATATGAAGAAAGTGTGTTTGTATAAACATGTGTGTGTTTATATGAAGAAAGTGTGTTTGTATAAACATGTGTGTGTTTATATGAAGAAAGTGTGTTTGTATAAACATGTGTGTGTTTAAATGAAGAAAGTGTGTTTGTATAAACATGTGTGTGTTTATATGAAGAAAGTGTGTTTGTATAAACATGTGTGTGTTTATATGAAGAAAGTGTGTTTGTATAAACATGTGTGTGTTTATATGAAGAAAGTGTGTTTGTATAAACATGTGTGTGTTTATATGAAGAAAGTGTGTTTGTATAAACACGTGTGTGTTTATATGAAGAAAGTGTGTTTGTATAAACACGTGTGTGTTTATATGAAGAAAGTGTGTTTGTATTGTAAGAAATCTGGGTTATTTTTATATCATACCACAGTGAGATCACCATCCTCACTCCCATGTGATTTTTCCTGAGACCATCTGGAGATGGTTTAAAGACAAAGAACAACAGACTTGTTTCAAAACAGCGTCATTACTCACACATTTTAAAACAAGAATGACTTCTTATCTCTTGGGGCCTTTTGGCCAGGCTCCGGGCTTCAAAGGGAGCATCGCCAGCAAGCCAGGAGTAAGGCCGTTTCGGGGTGTTAAATCAAACATCCTGTCACCCCTAGAGTGATTTGAACATTTGAATATGCGTTGAACCCAGACAGGAATTTCCATCTGGTTTCACTCCAAGAAGTCCAGGAAAGCAGAGTATGTTAAATGTATGTGAAGGAACTATGTTCAATTATAAAATGAAGGTTCATGTTATAGGAAATGTCATTCTGATAAACTACACGTGGTTTCTGTTTATTTCGGACGTTCATAGGCAGAGTTGTGTTTTGGTGCAAGTCTCACACTTTTGTAGGTGGTACCATAGTGCCCCCTAGTGGGGAATATAATACACTGCTGCTTTGTCAAATGTCCCTGAGTGAAAGTGTTTTCTCTCTCCTTATTCGTGATATTAAGTGTATCCCAAGGCCTATCTTATATATATGAAAGGCATAGTTATACTTTGACTGAGTTTGAATAATATGTGTTTTCATACCACAGACTATGCAGGAGGATTGTTAAAACTGATAAACTCCTTTAGGGAATAACTGTTTTTAATGTCCTATAAACAGAAATATGATTCATGCATAACTTCAATGATTGACTCTATTTTGAATGGGAAAATTTGGAGACTTAGACTTATTTGGTATATAAAGTGTTTAAAAGTGATCTGAGTTATGTCCTATAGGGACGTCCCAGCTAATCTACATATCACTTTTGGGGTATTTAAACCACACCCGAGAATGATACAGATGCTCTTCAACTGAAAACGGAAAAGAAAGGAGGTTCCAACATTACCCCTTTTTGCCAAACCATTCCAAGGCCTTGTCTTAACTTTTGATCCCTGCGGCCGCGGGACAAAGCAGTGACAAAGCCGACCGCTTAGTATTGTTTTGTTTATTTGTAGCTTGAAAAGGTGATTCCTGTAAAATCGCAAGAGACGTCTCGCATTTATAGAGTATCGCTTATTTTATAGCTTTTTATTATTTTCTTAACAAGTTTAAAACGAGTATAGACTTTTCCTCCTTTTCTCGAGAGGAAAAGAGGTGACCGCTGCGATAAGCATCCAAATAGAAGGCTCTCGGACCATTTTCGGCCTGCACGCATCAGACGCCGACTGTACCAGCTGGGAGAACACCAGCCTCTCACCGAAGTGCCTAATGGAGCCATCCATTCTTCAAACAAAGTAAGAAAGACAGATTTGCTAATCTGAGCGACGGTGTGTGACGGATATGATCCAACCATGTCCTGTTACAGCCGAGACCGTCTCAGGTGGTAGACTGATTTCTGATACTGTATGATTCAGTGCGGTGAAATGAGTCTGTGTGCAGTCCATGAGCTTTAGAACGGATGAGAAGGTCAGGGTTAATTATCAGAAAATTAGCTTCTTTCCAACTAGGCTAATTCTTCTTATTCCCCCTTCTATTAGAATTAATCATCGGGCGAGTCTTACAATATTAATGAATATATATATGCCTATAACCTGTGTGTGTATAATCGACCTATGCTCAGTGTGATAAATCAATGAAACCATATGTGTTATTTGTAGAATGAATCAGTGTGTTTTTCAGCTATGAGAAGTTGGCTGAAAATGTAATGTTTCAACTGGTCTATTTGAAATAAACGCCATATGTTTTGAAGATAATGATTCAGCTGTTGTTGCTTTTACTTTGAAGTCAGATACCCAGAAGCTTTTCATCAGAGAAAAGAATTCATATTTTTCCTTCAGCAAATGCATTGATCGTGCAAAACCTGTGACCCAAGGCAGGGTGTGTTTATAAATACATGAATCGGGGTGGTGCCCTAATGGTTTGATGGACAGATTAAGCTTATTAATGTGCATATCAAATTAAGTCAAATTAAATAATTCTACATAAATGGTGCCTCCGCGCGAGGCTTTGATAGAATCGGTTCTGGGTGACTGAATGGCTGATCATTATCGTCAAGGCAGTGTTGGTTAAAAAAACGCAGTGTTGGTTTGAATTGATGCAATGCCGTTTAATTAACACCAATGCTTTTTCCCCTACAAAAAAAAACGCAGTGTTGGCTTGAATTGATGCAATGCCGTTTAAATAACACCAATGCTTTTTCCCCTACAAAAAAAACGCAGTGTTGGTTTGAATTGATGCAATGCCGTTTAAATAACACCAATGCTTTTTCCCCTACAAAAAAAACGCAGTGTTGGTTTGAATGGATGCAATGCCGTTTTAAATAACACCAATGCTTTTACCCTAAAACCACGCAGTGCTGTTTTGAACCGCTAAATAACATTTAAAGCAATGCCAGGATAAAGCGGTGTGTTTTTTCCCTTCAGTTGTTGGCCCTCCATACTAAAACGTTGAGCGGTGTGGCTTAAAAAAGCCCCGCAAATTGAACCAATCCTGGATGTAACAGACGTGAGCCGTCTGTAAACCCAGATTTGGTATTACCAAAATAAACAGATCTTATTACGAATAGGCGCGTTTGCCCGTCTATTTGAAAAGAGTTGTTTTGGGGTAAAATTTGGCTAAGCGCCACGTTTGTCTGGCTTTAGGCATTTTTCCCCCAAATAATTAGTAGGCTTAATTACCCTGCTAATATTACTCTCTGTCTGATCTGAAAGATAGACAGAGAGGACTCGGTCTCCGTCTGTTTAAACCAGACGCGACCATTTCGGCTTGTGAAAAAGTTGACTCAGACTGCCTGAAAGGCCACTCCACAACGATACGTGCTCTACATGTCCTCACAGACAGACTGAGCACAGCGCAGCAAAACGCTCAGCGTATATCGAGGGGCGGAGCCTAAAAGGCGTCACAAGCCCACAGGGTGTGCTGCACACTTCCTGAAGCCGTGTTTACAAGTTAGCATGCCGGTGGCTAGCACTTAGCTCAAGGCTAAAACAGTAGCTTGTGCTAACAGATGCATCCCCAAAGCATGTATTAACTGTGTATGAATGCGTGCGTTGTTTAATCGTTTCTTTTTCCCAAATAAACGAATGAATGACAGGTACTGCAACAGTTAATGACTCATTAAAGCTGGAAACGCTTACGATTGTGTAAACAGTGGTATGACATAAGAACTCTGTGGTAAACCTCAAACAGACAATTGCATTTAGCTCTCACTGAAAGGAAAGGAAAAAGAAAATTCCCTTTTTCCTTGTTTTGGGTTGTATTGTGTAATTACTGACCTCCTCTCATTGAGAAATACAACTCAATGTTTGTTTAAATGCCCACAATCCGGAAGCTGAACAGAATTGTGCTTTAAGCTTGATTGTGATAGCGGCTTTTACGATTGTGGTTATTTGAAAAATAAATCGCCGGCCTGTTTGTTGCACAGACACAAACACATTCCACCCTAGAAGTGGAATGATTTGAAGTCAGTAGCATAAACACAGCTGTTCAGTGTCATTAAACCACTGTTTAACACAAGGTTTTCCCAGCTGTGTATTCAACACGCGTTGCAGCGGACGACTTTTCCCACACAAAGGGTAAGTGCCATCACCTGCCACACCTATTCCTCTTGTCCCGCGAACAGGTACCGCTCTTGTATTGCCTAAACCACAAACAATAGCAGACATGGAATATGTTATGTGGCTGGCCAAAGAAATACAAACAGTTACCAAAGATTCCATGGGTGACTTTGCCACTGAATGTAGCAAGTACCCTGAGGCAAAAGTGAACGAGGAACTACAAGCAGTAGTAGAGACGCTGGTTAAAGATACTGAGTCTGGCCCCAAGGAGAGCAAGAAGCTTGTGAAGGTTATGAGTAAAATGCTCATATTATTGACAGAGAAACTGAAAATTACCACAGATCAAAATGCTTCAGCTACCAAGCAAACTCTTGAACTACAAGCTACAGTAACCAAGCAAAACCATCACCTTGCTAAAATGAAAGAGGAGAACACACAAGTTATTTCTCAACTACAGCAGGCTAAAGACCTGGTTACTGACAAAGATGAACAAATCTCCCAGTTACAAGCTAATGCTCCGCCCACTGGCGAAACATCAGAGCAGTCAGTAGCTGACAGCGAACTGTTAGAGCAAACTCAGATAAAGCTGACAGCTGTAGAAGATGAATTAGAGAAGAGTTCAAGCTTGTTACTGAGGTCTCTAGACAAAATAGATTCATTTAAAAGGACTCAAGACGAGGATAGGCAACATTTGATGCTAACTCGATCCTCACTTGAAGAGTACCAAAATGAAGTTATAAAGTGGCAAACCCAGCACAAACAAGCTATGAATAGTTATGACAATGTTCGAAGAGACTACGCTGACCTCGAGAGAGATGCGCAAATCTCTGCGAAGTCATATGAAGAATATGAGACAACCACCAAAAGACATATAGCTTTCCTCCAGAGGGAGCTGGCAAAAGCCAAAGAGGGACAACAGCCCCCACAGCCGGCTGCTGTACACCCAGGTGGTACGCCACGTGGGCCCTCACAGCCCGCTGCTGGATACCCAGGTGGTACGCCACGTGGGCCCTCAGCAACAGAACCACAACCTGATACACCTGTCCACCCACAGGTATCCTCCAGGTTCAGGCCTCCGGCTTTTCCCTCTCAGTCTGACCCCGAGATGGGGACAGATCATACAAGTCACGGGGGGGGAGTAGGCCATTCTTCCCTGGCTAGGGAGGGGTCTCAAACTCCCCACGTGACGCTCCATCGCCCTGGTGGAGAGTTAGACAAGGTGGCTAAAACGATTATCAAGTTTGAGCCAAATGCTAGCGGTGGAGATGTTGTTTCATATCTCGAGGATTTAAACTTCCATCTCAATAGGCTGGGATACACATCTATGTCAGACAGACTGTATTTGATCAGAATAACAAGCAGCCGCGATGTTATGTCGTTCTTGCACTGTCAGCCCCAAGATGTGTTATTTGATTGGCAGTCACTCTGCTTGGCCCTGACTACTGAATATGGTGAGTCCCGAGGGAAAACTGGTCTGATGGCTGCTATGTCTGTGAAACAGCAACGAGCTGAACACCCCAACGCGTATTACCAACGTCTAAAACGCGCCTTTTTTGGGTCACGCACACAACCAAATATGGAAGATGATGTGCATTTCAGGTCGCTCTATATGAGCAACCTGCATCCCAATACAAGCAGTAAGTTGCTCTTTCTAGCAGACCCGTATGTGCAAAACATACAGGCCCTACGTAGTCTTGCCGTAAGAAGCTTTGAAGCTTCCAAAGCTGGGCAAGGGGGCTCAGACACGCCCACATTGTTTAGTGTGGACGCGTCTGATCCCCCTTTAGAGTTGGAGGGAACTAAAACCTACCCCCAGCCTAACCCAGATAGTTCGGCCACGGCCAACCAACAGAATCATAAGTCTCGTCCCAAACAAAAGGGGGAAAATAACTCTTCCACCCAACAGGAAGTAGGAGACAATGGCCGTCAAAAAAAAAGCAGATACAAGAAGTTTACAAAAAAGAACTTCTATGACGAACGCAAACGTTCTGATGATGAGAGAGAGGATCAGACCAACTATAGCGATCAACGATCTCATCGCAGTAGTAACAGCAACCAAAAGAGTGGCCGCCAATCTTCTAATGATCACGATGGGTCCCATAAAACTAGGACCAATCGGAATGATAATTCCCAAGCATCAGAGAAGTCTGATGACCGCATTGCTACAAAGGTTCGACAACTGGGTCTCTCTGAGGAGGACCTAGACGTTGTTGCACTAGCCATGAAAAACTTGAGAAAAAAAAGAAAGGCCAAAAAGGAAAACTACCATACAGTGACCTCCATCTCCACAGGGGAGCAGTATGGTGATTTCGGAGACACGGTGAGCTGTTGGGAGGAGTTGTATCTTAGCGGGTCCTCGGAGGAGGACAACTCCACCCCTCTTGACTTCCCGGTTAGAGATGACCAGGAGTCAAAGCCAACTAGCCAACGGGAAAATACCCCACCTCAACAGGAGGGAGGGTTCCCTTTGGTGGAGACTGGTGGAGGGGTGGAGCCTAAACCAATTCCCCAGAGCGCGGTATTGGTTGTGCAGCTAGGACAAACTCCGGACACTCGCAACACTAGCGACTCGTCTGTACAAGGAAGTCCTCCTTTCCATCAATTTCTGTGCCATCTCACTGAAAAAGGAGTGGCGAGGAAATTTTACATATCTACCAGGTTAGAGAACCTGTTAACCTATGAGGCCCTCCTCGATACTGCCGCTGACATAACCCTAATGTCTCAAGAGCTCTTTAACGAGCTCAGAGCCCGTTCTCGGCGAGTCAATCGCGATCTAAAACTGCAGGCATGTTCACTGGACGTGCAAGCCTACTCAACTACGGGAATCACTTTGCCTTACAGGACACTAGTACACTTTCAAATTGGCCCTATGAAATTGACGCATCCTGTGTACGTCTCACCATTAAACACGATACCACTCCTGATTGGCAAAGATTTGTTGAACCGCTTTGAGCCACTGATTGATTTCAAGCATCTAAGCATCTGGGCGCAGGTGCGAGAGCCTCTCTGTGACCCTCTCAGGGACACAGCCCAGGTTCAGTGCTGTGTCATTGACGCTGAGACAGCGTCTCCACCGCCGCCCAACTCCCCAGAGCCTGGGGAAAGCGACTATCTAGGGTCAACCAGGGACACATTCCTCTGTGCTCTCAGTGCATCAGACACCGCCTCCCATATGAAGGTGCTGAATGGCATCGTCCTAGAGGAGACGCCTGTCCACGATGTGGGCTTGGCGCTTTGGGCTGACAAGTCAGCCATTAGCTTGGAACTTTTTGAGTTCCTGAAAAGGGAAGGGGGAGTCCTGCCTTTTGAAACAAAGACGTCCCGTTTCCCATTGGATCCCACACCAACGACTGTGGTAACTGCAAGGGGGGTTTGTGCACTGCAAGTGAAATGGAATCACCGGGCACTGACACACTACTTCCTAGTTGTGACAGACCTGGCGCACTCGGTTTACGTCGGTGCTGACCTGTTAGTTAGACTAGGAACCCAGGTAGATTTGATCAATGGAGTACTGTGGACATTGACTGGGGCCCCGTTAGAGCCAGACCCGGTTAGCTTACCTAACTTGAGGTCAGGACAAACGATTCCTCAGGCATGCCTAGTGTCTAACGAACAGGATGTTGTGGTCCCAGCGAGGACCAAAGATGTTTCTATTAGGATGAAAATAGAGCCTGGGCAGAGCTTGAAACATCACCGGGCGGTGTTCCAACCATCGCCTGTGTTCTTTGAACTAGGTCTCTCTCTTGAGGCCACACCTTTGGTGGAGGTCCCGAATCGGACCACCTACTTACTGGTTCAGAACACTTCTGTGGAGGACGTGGTGATTCCAAAGTCCACATCACTAGGCTGGTTAGTCAGCACAACATTCCATGACTTCGAGCTCCGACTTCCTGTCATAGGCACCCTGCCAAAGGACATGCCTCTTAAACAAGCTGCTCTGGGGGTCGCGTGCCAAACTAACGCAGATGCATATTTCACACTCCCATCAGGGACAGTAGCAGTCTTCCCCGCCACTCAGTTGGGGACTGACACTGTTTGTCGTGTTGACCTCACCTCCGAGGGGGGTATGGTCATTGACGCCGTTCTGCACCAGGGGGAATGCCCCCCTGTGGCACCCACGGTGCTCAACATCCAAACAGTGACAGACCAAACAGTGGGTGAGCCCTATGTGGGGTTCCTAGACCAGATAGAACACATAGTACTAGAGGCTAATGCACTTCAGACTGAGGAAGAAAGGGACGGACTACGTTGTGTATTGACAAAGTATGGTCCGTCATTTGCAAAAGACTCGCTTGACTGTGGCCTCACGCATTTACATACTGTGCGCATCCCAACTTCAGCAGATGCACCGCCAGCGTACGTCCGGCAATACAAGATACCTTTGGCGTCCTATGAACCTGTACAAGAAATCATAGACGGGCTATTGACCAAGGGCGTCATCCGGCTGTGTAACAGCACCTACAGCGCCCCTCTGTGGCCGGTCTTGAAGCCTAATGGCAGCTGGCGTGTAACAATAGACTATAGACAACTGAACAAGCAGGTTCCTTTATCTAGGTGGCCCATGACCCAGCTAGAACAGGATTTGCCGAAAGTCAGAGACGCGCGCTATTTCAGCACGCTTGATGTAGCCTCTGGCTTCTGGACTATCCCCGTGGACATCGCTGATCAACATAAACTGGCGTTTACATTCGCACGAAGGCAGTACACCTTCACACGCTGCCCTTTTGGGTATTCCAACTCGCCTGCTGAGTTTAATATCTTCCTGAACAAAGCATGCCCTGACGCTAACGAGCGAGGAACATTGATTTATGTCGATGATATCCTCATGAGAAGTGCCACATTCCACAAACACATGGAAGAAATAGACCATGTACTGGGACAGCTCACTCAGGCTGGCGCTAAAATTTCTTTATCCAAGTGTCAGTGGGGAAAGACCAAGGTTAACTATGTCGGCCTCTCAGTAGGAGCGCAGGGGGTGGAGCCTCAGGTTAGCCGAGTCCAGGGACTGTTGAACATCAAAACTCCTTCCAACATCTCTGAACTGCGAAGCTTCCTAGGGGTATGCAACTATTCGCGCCAGTTTATTGAGGACTTCTCTGACATTGCGAGACCAATGACAGGGTTGCTCAAGAACGAGGTGCCGTTCATTTGGGGAGAACCCCAACAGCGAGCAATGAAAGAAATGCAGGCTCGGCTATGCTCCGCACCTTGTTTGGTCTACCCAAACGAGGCAAAGCCATTCCACCTAGAGGTGGGGTTTTCAGGAGAATGCCTGAGTGCTGGTTTATACCAGATGCATGACAAAGACAAACGAGTAGTTGCATACGCCAGCAGGACACTACTGTCACCAGAACGCCGGTTTTCAGATTGTGAGAAGGCATTATTGTCCACAGTGTGGGCAGTAAGGCACTTTGCCAACTATATAGGCGGGCAGAAAGTCATCGTAGAAACCTGTCACCAACCCGTGGTGTTCCTTAACAGTCAACGTTTACGCGATGGAACAGTGACCAATGCGCGGGTGGCTAAGTGGATGATGTCACTGCAGAGCTTTGACGTCCAGGTCAAATACGCACAGAACAACAGGCTGCCGCTTGGCACAGGCCTGGCAGCTTGTCAGTCCTGCGTTGACACTGAACACGTAGCCACACCCCTGAACGGCCCACCCATGGCCTGGGTACCGCCCGTCGCAGAACACTCTCGTAATCATTACTTTGATGCAGACGTGTGCGAGCCATTATGCATAGCCTACATAGATGGCTGCTCTTACCACCATGAAAGCAAGGTGCAAGCGGGGGTAGGGCTAGTTTGGGTACGGGACGAGCCAGGCCCACCCCAACAGTTTATGCTGGGCCCACAGACATCTCAGTACGCTGAAATTGCAGCAGTACTCATAGTGATACAGACAGCGGTCAAGCTGGGCCTCCAGGAATTTGTGGTTTGCTCAGATTCCAATTATGCAAGGCTGTCATTTATTCTCCACCTGACACACTGGCGCCGGAACGGGTTTGTCACTTCCAGCAGGAAGCCAGTCAAACACAAAGAGCTGTTCATGGCGTGCGATCAGATGCTGGAGCACCATGACATGCAGCTGTACTGGCGAAAGGTCAAAGGTCATTCGCGCACCCCGGGCATAGACAAACTTTTGAACGATGAGGCCGATGAACTGGCAAAGAAGGGAGCCATTTATGGCGAGCCCTGGTCTTTCGAACAACAGGTGTTTCCCTCCCTCCCAACCCACGCTGTGTGTGTAGTTACCAGGGCACAGGCAGCTATGCCGACGGTAGCAGAGGAGGAGGGGCCGTGCTCGGCGACGGTGGAGCCCGCTTTTACGGGCTCCGACCTGGTGGCACTGCAGAGGCAGGACGACGCCATACTCGCCATGATTTCACACCTGACCCCGGAATCCGACAGTACGCTTTCAGCGACTGATCTAGATAGGGGCTCTGACCTACGGGTGCTATTCGCCGCAAGGGCGAAGTTGAAACTGGTAGATGGGCTGTTGGTTCATGTCTCCAAGGAACCAGAATCCTGTTGCTTTGTGGTTCCGAGGAGCCAGAGGGGGGTGATGTTAGCCCATGCGCATGATGTGCCCCCTGCAGGCCACCGAGGAATCAAAGCAACCTATGAAGCATTAAAACAGGTAGCGTACTGGCCTTGTATGCAGCAAGATGTTGCTGAATACATTCAAGGCTGCTTGGTTTGTTGTCAATTTCAACCGACAAACCCAATTCACAGAGCACCCTTACAAAGAAAAGGGATTGTTTTTCCATGGTCCGATCTCCAAATTGATTGGGTGGGACCACTAACAAAGTCCAGCAGAGGTAACAAGTATTTCCTCACAGTCACATGTGCCTTCACAAAGTGGCTGGAATGCCTACCAGCGCCGAGCGACACAGCAGAGGCAACCGCTTGTCTGCTCATGAACCATGTCTTCTCACGGTTCGGACTCCCTTCGCGTATCGACTCGGACCGGGGAACACACTTCACGGCCGATGTCATGAGGAAACTCTGGCAAATGCTAGGGGTGGAAGTCAAGTTCCAAATTTCTTACCATCCACGGGCCTCTGGCCAGGTGGAGAGAGCGAACCGAACCGTGGTAACCATACTGAAAAAGTATGTGGCTAATAACCACAAAGATTGGGACATCAAACTGCCCCTGGCACTGATGGCAATCCGCGCTACTCCACATGCGACAACGGGGATTTCCCCATTTGAAATGATGACAGGGCGACAAATGACACTTCCGCTGCACATACTGTACCAGCCCGGCGAGGCTAATTTAGCCACCGCCTACACAGGTCATCAGTATGTCACAGACTTGAAAGAACACTTGAAAGCCACCTTTGCTTTTGCACAGCAAAACTTTGACCAAAGCGCAGAAGGCAGGAAAGCTTTCTATGACCGCAAGGCTTCTCACAAGGAACTCGAGGTAGGAGACAAGGCATGGTATTACATCTTCGCACCAACCACTGGGCGAGAACCCAGAGGATCTCGTAAGATGGCCAAAAAGCTAATGGCCCGATGGACAGGTCCATTTCAGATTGTGGAAAAGCTCTCCCCTGTTGTATATCGATTGAAAATCCACAAGGGAAAGAAGGAACCCACTTTCAAGTGGGCACACCGTAACCAAATCCGCCCTCACAGGGATGCCCCTGACTGGTAGGAAGGTTTCAGTCACTTGTGAAGAAAAGGGGGGAAGACTCAGTCAGAAAAGAACTGAGCAGGTCCAATAGTAAGCTGACCTAACAACTTAGGAAGAGAAATAGATTGATTGATTTAGATTCTTTCTCTTGTTTTTTTTTTTTATTATTACCAATATTAATGTACTTTTGTATTACCGTGTTTGGCATGTGCAAAGAAGAAAACCTTCTAGTCATGACTGCCGCCACACATGGAATGTATAATCTTATTATAAAAACAAGTATAATCCAACTGCATGATGCATCCCTAACCAATGATTGCTTTGTAATATGTGCTTGCTTTGTCAGGATGTGGATGTGCATGTTGATGTCCGTCTGCTTGCTGGTCCTCATCCGCGGGGAAACCATTGAACCAGGACCTAACTCCGGCATCGTGCTTCGTGACCAACCCGGGCTGCTTATCACAAATTGTCGAATCCATACTCAGAGAGTATTTGTTCGACTAAATCCAAATGATGTTGCAAGGAAACATCTCAGGCCTACTGGAGGATTGACCAGTTGGGCAGGGGTGCACTGGACCCAAGATGTGCTCAGACATGCAGAGTTAGATACCACCCACATGCTACAACAGCTCCAGAAGTTTACAGTCACGCAGTCTGAGTTAAGTGGCCACAAGCCTATTTCCACACGATCCAAACGGTTTCTAGCTGGTTTGCTGACAGCAGCAGCAGCTGTGGGATCCCTGTTCAGTTTGGGAGTCTCATCGGCAAATTCCATTAGCATAGCGACCATAAGACGCCAAATAGGAGAGTTGCATGAAGAGATACCAAAGATATTTGACCAAATGAATGTTCAGGAACAACAATTGGAGACTGTAGGCCAGACCCTAAAAGGCACAATTCTGGTCCTGAACACTCACGCTACTCAACTTAACAAAACTATGCAGAGCGTTAACAAACTATTGTCAGTAGTAAATCGAGACGTTGCCCACACCCAGGTTGTAAATATGCTAATGGGTGACATGTTAAGAGAAATTGCTTCGAGCATGGATAGTCTGGCTATGGGGAGAATCCCTGCGTACCTGGTACCCTTATCACTGGTTCAAAACATCATCGCGGTCGCAACTTCGTCAATAGTGTCACCCTTACAGGCTCACCTTGCCTACTCGTTGGGAAGTGCCATTCCAATCTGGGTGGAGCCGGAGATGAGACAAGTTGCTTTTCTGCTCAATCTTCCCGTCATAGAAGCAATGAATATATATAGATTAAAAGACGTCGTTAATGTTGGATCCTGGCACAGCAATGCACACGTTAGAGTGCGTACCCCCCCAGTCGTTGCATACCATGACGAGAGTCCAGACTTATATTTAGCCCCAAACCTACACATGTGTACATTGACAAGGGAAATACACTACCTTTGCCCGAGTAAGCCTTTTGTCAGAGATACTACTTATGGGGTTTGTGGTCTTAAACCGATGACTGATGAGTCACGCTGTCCAGCCACAATTACCCCAAGGTATGAGATCACAAGCACCCAGGCAGAGGTTGTAACGAACCGTTGGCTTGTAAATACCCCCGCCACACAAGCCACCCTGACCTATGATAAACATGAAACAGAGACGCGAGTTCGACTGCCCAACCAGACCTTTTGGGTCGATGTTCCCCCAAACGCAATATTACACATAGACGAACTCGCTTTGTATCACCTAGACCCTGAGCAATATGAGGGTGAGATTGAGATCTCTGAGTTCTTCAGTAAGCACACACTCTCTCTCGACGCCAAGACCCTTTCACTCCTTCAATATGAGGGTGCTCAAACGGTAGACTTGACCCCACTTGAGAGTGTCTTGGTCGACATTAACCGACGCGACAAGTCCCGCCCCAACTTCACAGATAACTCCTGGGGAACCCCGGACGCCATTGCCATCGTTATCGTTTGCGTGGCAGTTGTCGTGATCTGCATTGGAATGTGTATCACTCGGCGAAAATTCATGGCCATGCAATATCAGATAGACAGATGTAACGCCCGTAGAGACATCCCCGCTATTTTCCGCAGGAGAAACAGAGATGTGCCTGAACTCCTGCACGTAGAACGCCCACTAAACCCAGCAGCCGACGAGCTCCGTCGTAACTCACTCCCCGCTGTGCTCGACATGAGCGACGATACACTCTTTGAGGTCCCTATACCTCCCCCTAGGGTACAGAACCCTTTTTCCATTTAGAAAACTCCACACAGTTTCTTTCTAGACCATAGGCCTAGTTAGGGACTGCACCAGGCTCTTTTCCCCACAGGAAGATCCTGGACCGAGGTTGGGTCCAAGACCATAGACTGGGGCCTGGATGACTTCAACCAACCACCATTGCAACCCCAGGGCCTCAACCAGATGGTCTGCTACCAAGGGGATGCTCGACTCATCACCGGCTGGCGAGGAGTCTCTGCTGTACCCAGGTTCCGACCAACTCTCACCGGATGGTGGGGGGTTTCTGCTGAATCCCTGGGATGATCGATCCTCACCGGACGGCGAGGAGTCAATGCTGAGTCATTGGAATAACTGACTACCACCGGCTGGTGGTGGGTCTTTGTTGATCCAAGAAGAAGGCCTACGGGGGGCCGACCTTGGAGATAGGAGAAGCGTACAAGAAGCGCTCTTCTTCCTCCAAGGGGGGGGATATGTAAGAAATCTGGGTTATTTTTATATCATACCACAGTGAGATCACCATCCTCACTCCCATGTGATTTTTCCTGAGACCATCTGGAGATGGTTTAAAGACAAAGAACAACAGACTTGTTTCAAAACAGCGTCATTACTCACACATTTTAAAACAAGAATGACTTCTTATCTCTTGGGGCCTTTTGGCCAGGCTCCGGGCTTCAAAGGGAGCATCGCCAGCAAGCCAGGAGTAAGGCCGTTTCGGGGTGTTAAATCAAACATCCTGTCACCCCTAGAGTGATTTGAACATTTGAATATGCGTTGAACCCAGACAGGAATTTCCATCTGGTTTCACTCCAAGAAGTCCAGGAAAGCAGAGTATGTTAAATGTATGTGAAGGAACTATGTTCAATTATAAAATGAAGGTTCATGTTATAGGAAATGTCATTCTGATAAACTACACGTGGTTTCTGTTTATTTCGGACGTTCATAGGCAGAGTTGTGTTTTGGTGCAAGTCTCACACTTTTGTAGGTGGTACCATAGTGCCCCCTAGTGGGGAATATAATACACTGCTGCTTTGTCAAATGTCCCTGAGTGAAAGTGTTTTCTCTCTCCTTATTCGTGATATTAAGTGTATCCCAAGGCCTATCTTATATATATGAAAGGCATAGTTATACTTTGACTGAGTTTGAATAATATGTGTTTTCATACCACAGACTATGCAGGAGGATTGTTAAAACTGATAAACTCCTTTAGGGAATAACTGTTTTTAATGTCCTATAAACAGAAATATGATTCATGCATAACTTCAATGATTGACTCTATTTTGAATGGGAAAATTTGGAGACTTAGACTTATTTGGTATATAAAGTGTTTAAAAGTGATCTGAGTTATGTCCTATAGGGACGTCCCAGCTAATCTACATATCACTTTTGGGGTATTTAAACCACACCCGAGAATGATACAGATGCTCTTCAACTGAAAACGGAAAAGAAAGGAGGATCCAACATTACCCCTTTTTGCCAAACCATTCCAAGGCCTTGTCTTAACTTTTGATCCCTGCGGCCGCGGGACAAAGCAGTGACAAAGCCGACCGCTTAGTATTGTTTTGTTTATTTGTAGCTTGAAAAGGTGATTCCTGTAAAATCGCAAGAGACGTCTCGCATTTATAGAGTATCGCTTATTTTATAGCTTTTTATTATTTTCTTAACAAGTTTAAAACGAGTATAGACTTTTCCTCCTTTTCTCGAGAGGAAAAGAGGTGACCGCTGCGATAAGCATCCAAATAGAAGGCTCTCGGACCATTTTCGGCCTGCACGCATCAGACGCCGACTGTACCAGCTGGGAGAACACCAGCCTCTCACCGAAGTGCCTAATGGAGCCATCCATTCTTCAAACAAAGTAAGAAAGACAGATTTGCTAATCTGAGCGACGGTGTGTGACGGATATGATCCAACCATGTCCTGTTACAGCCGAGACCGTCTCAGGTGGTAGACTGATTTCTGATACTGTATGATTCAGTGCGGTGAAATGAGTCTGTGTGCAGTCCATGAGCTTTAGAACGGATGAGAAGGTCAGGGTTAATTATCAGAAAATTAGCTTCTTTCCAACTAGGCTAATTCTTCTTATTCCCCCTTCTATTAGAATTAATCATCGGGCGAGTCTTACAATATTAATGAATATATATATGCCTATAACCTGTGTGTGTATAATCGACCTATGCTCAGTGTGATAAATCAATGAAACCATATGTGTTATTTGTAGAATGAATTAGTGTGTTTTTCAGCTATGAGAAGTTGGCTGAAAATGTAATGTTTCAACTGGTCTATTTGAAATAAACGCCATATGTTTTGAAGATAATGATTCAGCTGTTGTTGCTTTTACTTTGAAGTCAGATACCCAGAAGCTTTTCATCAGAGAAAAGAATTCATATTTTTCCTTCAGCAAATGCATTGATCGTGCAAAACCTGTGACCCAAGGCAGGGTGTGTTTATAAATACATGAATCGGGGTGGTGCCCTAATGGTTTGATGGACAGATTAAGCTTATTAATGTGCATATCAAATTAAGTCAAATTAAATAATTCTACAGTATAAACATGTGTGTGTTTATATGAAGAAAGTGTGTTTGTATAAACATGTGTGTGTTTATATGAAGAAAGTGTGTTTGTATAAACATGTGTGTGTTTATATGAAGAAAGTGTGTTTGTATAAACATGTGTGTGTTTATATGAAGAAAGTGTGTTTGTATAAACATGTGTGTGCTTATATGAAGAAAGTGTGTTTGTATAAACATGTGTGTGTTTATATGAAGAAAGTGTGTTTGTATAAACATGTGTGTGCTTATATGAAGAAAGTGTGTTTGTATAAACATGTGTGTGCTTATATGAAGAAAGTGTGTTTGTATAAACATGTGTGTGCTTATATGAAGAAAGTGTGTTTGTATAAACATGTGTGTGTTTATATGAAGAAAGTGTGTTTGTATAAACATGTGTGTGCTTATATGAAGAAAGTGTGTTCATATATTAATGTATTCCTTGTACTTTACCATGCTTTTTTGTTTTTATTATTATCAGCCGTTTCCTCCTGACTGTGGTTCAATCATGAGAGGCCAGTTGGTAGGATTAGACAAACTTTATTTAGCAATCGGCATGCATGGCAAATACTTTGGCGCTTGACTCCATTGGCCAGTGGCGCTGCTCTTGAGGCAAGAGGAGGGCACCTGCATAGGCTTGACTCCATTGGCCAGTGGCGCTGCTCTTGAGGCAAGAGGAGGGCACCTGCATAGGCTAGGAGATCCCCCCCCCCCGGGGGGATCAGGAGTCAAGACTCGTTGGTGGCGGACTGGGGAGGTGGGTGGGGCAAAACAACGCTTCGGAGGACGGCTTCGAGGGAGATGGACTGCCGTGAAGCTGCTGCTGCTATGATCGGCCGGAGAGAGAGAGGTGACGTAGAACCCTTGCTATATATATGAGGATTAACTGACGTCATATTTGACGTCATAGCAGACGTCATACTAGGACTTTGACTGACCACGTTATGCTAGGACTTGACTGTCGTCAGGGGATGATCGGATTATGCATGTGTGGCCTTCAGCTTGAACTATGGTCGGGAGACCTCACTTCAATCATGAGAGGCCAGTTGGTAGGATTAGACAAACTTTATTTAGCAATCGGCATGCATGGCAAATACTTTGGCGCTTGACTCCATTGGCCAGTGGCGCTGCTCTTGAGGCAAGAGGAGGGCACCTGCATAGGCTAGGAGATCCCCCAAAAGGAAGATCTGATTACCGGAAGTTAATTGAGATCTGCAGGCGCCAGTAGTTGATTGTACTTTTCTGGCCTTCGACCTTTTAGCGACTTACAGCTATTTGCGGCTGGCGCTCCCAACTCGGTCGGGCCTTCGATCTTGATACGTTAATGTTTACTTGGTAGGTGCTTATCCTGCCTTCGACCTTTTTTGCGACTTACGGCTATTTGCGGCTGGCGCTCCTAACTCGGTCGGGCACCTCGCGATAGCGCTTCCCAGCTTGGCCTACCTGGCCGCCTTGGCGCTTCGCGATTGTACTTTTCCGGCCTTCGACCTTTTTTAGCGACTTACGTTATTTGCGGCTGGCGCTCCCAACTCGGTCGGGCCTTCGATCTTGGTACATTGATGTTTAGCTTGGCGCTTCCCGGCTTGGCCTACTTGGCTGCCTTGGCGCGACTACCCTGACTTTCTCCGGCTCTCTCTTTCTCTATCCCTCCACCAAAAATTCCCGGCTTGGCTCTTTCTGGCCGCCATGGCGCCTTACCTGACTTAAGGCGCTTCCCGGCTTGGCCTTCCTGGCCGCCATGGCGCCTTACCTGACTTAAGGTGCTTCCCGGCTTGGCCTTCCTGGCCGCCATGGCGCCTTACCTGACTTAAGGCGCTTCCCGGCTTGGCCTTCCTGGCCGCCATGGCGCCTTACCTGACTTAAGGTGCTTCCCGGCTTGGCCTTCCTGGCCGCCATGGCGCCTTACCTGACTTGGCGCTTCCCAGCTTGGCCTACTTGGCCGCCTTGGCGCCTCACCATTTTAACTTGGCCTTCTTGGCCCCCTGACTTGGCCTTCTGACTGACCCTGACTTTCTCTGGCTCTCTCTCTTTCCCCCCCCTTTTTGGCCCCCTGACTTGGCCTTCTGACTGACCCTGACTTTCTCTGGCTCTCTCTCTTTCCCCCTACTCTTTGTCTATCTCCTCTTGTTGTGTTAGTGCTTGCAGCGAGGTGGATGAGGGAAGCTGCACCGTTGAGAATCCCTGCCCTCCCAGCGCCCTCCAAAGAGGGACACATGAGTTGGGCGAGGGCACCGACGTGCCTACCCCCGCAGCGGTTAGAGACAATGAGGCGGTCAGCCCCCTCCCGCCCAGTGCCTTCTTCGATTCCGTGGGTAGGTAAGGGCTAGCCAGATCACCGCTCTGGTTTGCTACTAAGAGGCAGAGCCGGACAACACTCGTGTGATGCAGATCCTCCCAGCACCTTGATGGCTCCGCAGCCATCGCACCCCCTCTGTAGAAAAGGCCCGAAAGTTGAATCATGTTACCGGGTGGGCTTGTATTCTTGGTTAATATTTTGATAGGGTGAGCCAGCTCACGTGATGGTTTTAATTGGATATTATTGCATCAAACGGGAAAGCCGTCAGTCGAGCATGGGGAGTTGAACGCATCAGTCGCTCAGTTGTGCAGTCTGCAGTCATCGTGTTGTGCGTCTATGAAAGAGTGAGTACTTACCTGTTGCTTTGCCCGTCCTGTATTCCGTTGTGTGTATGCTGCTATATGTTGTCCATATGTAGAAGTAATATGTGTTTGTGAGGCTCGTCATGTGGCTGCTACTCGGTGTAAGTTAGGACGCGCGGCGCACTGTTTGATGGCTGTCTGCTCACCCTACCTGACGCAGCACGTCAGTTAAATATGTTGTTTAGTTTTAGGCATGCTATTACGTGTGTTGCATGTTATTGTGCTGTTTCATAGCAGTTTAAGTTGGAGTTAACCTACCGAAGTGGTTGTTGTGCGCTGCATATCGTTTAGTTTATCGAACGTTAAGTTACGGTAGTTAGCCGCAAACCGGAAGTAGATTTTCAGAGTAAAGCTCGGCAACCGGAAGTTAATGATAAATGTTTATAATGACTTTGTCATTTATTACTGTGTTTATTTATCTGCCTCTGTGATGGTTTAAAGAGTAATGTGTATAATGATAGGGATATAACTTATGTTTATGTTTAAGTTTCTCATTACTCATTGTATTTTTGTTATTCTTTCTTTGTTGTACAGAAAACCACAACTATTACCTGCTGTATGACTGACAACAACTCCATATATAAAGACAGTCAACTCTTTAACTCTCTCAGCCTCAATTTATCATACCTGGTGGCCTTAAGTGGTGTTCTGGCCGACACACCGGCGTGAATCTAGTGCTATACAACCTTCAACCAGCGCCTAGTAATTCCCTCCACTACATTTATGGTCCCTCGAGCCAGAGAGCCACTGGATTTACGTCAGAGATGGATCGAGTGCCAGAGTATGAGGCTGGTGGTGCACGCCCTAGACGACGGATTCGTCCCCCTGCACATTTGGCAGATTTTGATGTGCCATATTTGGGCTATACTCAGAGCTACAGAGAGGAAGTAGAGAGAAAGCACCAGGAGGGCAAGGCCAGGATGACCCCCCTCACCTCCCATTATGACTCTCCCCCACGAAGTCACCAGCAGAGACGGGATGCTATTCTTCACGAGACGGACTTGAGCCCACGGCACTTCCAGGAGAATCAGCTAGCCCCCCCGCTGTTACCAGAGAGACAGTTACAAGATTACTCTACTCCCTTAGCTGCAGCGATGCACCCCAGATATTCACAGGAGGATAGTAGAGTTGAGTTGGATGACATTCGCCAGGAGAGGCATCTCCTGCAGCAGACCCAGCGTCACATGTCATCTGATCTAGCTGAGCTGAGATCAATGCGAGCAGAAATGAGAGAGTTGGTGGATGCTGTCCATAACCTACGCGGTCCATCCGTCATTCAGACTCCCAGACCCGAGGTCACGGTGAGTCCGTCACCGCCACCAGCTGAAAGCGAAATTGATGATGAGGAAGAGGAGGATTGGCCTGCACCACCACCATGGTCTGCCCCACCAGAGGAAGAGTTGCTGCTTAGTGACCCTCCAAAGCTACAGTTGCCATATGCAGTGCCACCCCCCACTCCTAAGCAGTCTGTGGGCCAGACACAGGTTCCATACTCGGTCCGCTACGCCCCTCAGACTACAAGGTCATGGGCAGACGCTGCTCCTTATCAGCCCGCTGAGTTCAAGCCGGTTCAGCCTCCGCTGAGACCACACAGTTGTCCTCCCGTTGAACTTAAGTATCCAACAGTGTATGCTGGTCGCAGGAGTGCGCCGGGCTACCTCCCAGTACCGCCACAGCAGTATCCCGGCACGTCTTTGCCACAGCCACAGCCACTGCCGTCTGGACGGTCTCATGGCCAGTATCCCATCACCTCTGTGTCAAGCTACCAGGGGCCACACCCAACTATTCCCAACTTCTCAAGTCGGGACCCAAGTGAGTTTGCACGGCTGAAGATCTCACTGGAGAACCTCCTGCCACCTGATACCACCGAGATGTTTAAATACCAAGTGTTGGTCGATCACCTGCATCTAGAAGAGGCCAAATTAATAGCCGACGCTTACCTCAACTCGCAAATGCCCTTCTCAGACACGATGAACGCCTTGAATGACAAGTTTGGCCAACCACATCAGATAGCACTGACGCGCATTGCGTCTGTGATGGACTCACCAGACATAAGGCGTGGAGACTTCGTCGCATTCGAGAGGTTTGCGCTCCAGCTACAGTCACTGGTGGGAATGCTAAGAACATTAGGCCCTGAAGGAGAAGTGGAACTACAGTGCGGCTCACATGTTGCTCGTCTGCTGAGTAAGCTGCCACCTGAGCAGAGAGCAGAGTTCCGCCGCTGCATGTTCCATCAGGGCACCCGAGCCCACACCTTAACAGATTTTGCAGAGTGGCTGAAATATGAGTCCTGGTGCCAAGACTCCGAAGGACAGGTGGCCGTGAGAGGGGCTAGGGAGAAGCCGGTGTCCAAACCTGAGGGACGTCAGGGTAAGCGAGTTACCACTGTCCTTCATGGTGTGAATGATGCAGCTAAGAAACCAGAGGTTCTAGTGCCAGGTAGCACCGTCAAAGGGAACAAGAGCAAACCATACTGTCCGTTCTGCAATGAGGAACACTGGCTCAGTCAATGCACCGCAGTGACCAAGCTGACCAGGGATCAGCTGACAGAATGGATAAAGTCCAACAAGAGGTGTTGGCGCTGTGCACGACCACACCAAGCGGCTCAGTGCAACTTGAAGAAGCCATGTAGCCTGTGCCAAGGGAAGCACCTCCAGGTGCTACATGAGGTAAATGTGAGACCACCTAAGGACTCAGCAGCAAGATCATCAGCGGAGAGCTATGGCCCCAGGACCACGACAGAGGTTCTGTATCTAGATAGACCCACTGAAGGCAGCCGAGTCCTTCTGAAAGTTGTTAAGGTCCGGATTCACCATGGTAACCGAACACTCAACACCTACGCCATACTGGACGACGGCTCCGAAAGAACCATGCTGTTGCCAGATGCAGCCAAGGAGTTAGGTGTGCAAGGGACTCCCGAGGACCTACCGCTACGCACAATTCGACAGGATGTGCAGACCCTCCCTGGTGCAGCAGTGTCGTTCTCCATTTCATCTCCTTTCCGGCCAAAGACAAAGTTCAAGATTATGGGAGCTTTCACCACTGCACGCATCGGATTAGCGACCCATGCGTACCCCATGGAGCAACTCCGGAAGAGTTACGAGCACCTTATTGGCCTCCCCATACGGACTCTAACCGATGTTCAGCCCATGCTTCTCATTGGGAGTGATCACCCTCATCTCATCACCCCCATTGAACCGGTCAGGTTGGGACCTCCAGGAGGGCCAGCTGCCATCCACACACGGCTGGGCTGGACTCTACAGGGCCCAGCTAGTCTAGTCGGCCACCTAACCCGACCACAGCAGTGTCTATTTACGACAGTAGTACCCCAGGTGAGCGAACTGATGGGACACGTCGAGAGACTTTGGCAGGTCGATACTGTTCCATTCCGGAGTGAGAAGCTGGTCACTCGTTCAAAGCAAGACCAAGAGGCTATCGGTATCCTCGAGACCAAAACCACCAGAGTAGAGGTCGACGGCATTCTACGATATGCCACCCCACTGCTCCGCCGGAGGGACATGCCGCTCCTCCAGGCCACCAAAGAAGCGGTCATGCCCACTCTACGGAGTGTAGAAAGGCGACTGGCCAGAGACCCTACAAAGGCCGAAGCCTACCGAGTGGAGATGGAGAAACTGATCAAAGCAGGCTCGGTCATCAGGTGTGACACTGAAGTACCAGTCAAGGAAGGCCGGGAGGCATGGTACATCCCTCACCACATGGTGAGCCATAACGGCAAGAACAGGGTGGTATTCAACTGCTCCTACCAGTACCGGGGGCAGAACCTGAACGACTACCTCCTGCCTGGGCCAACCTTAGGAGCATCACTTCTGGGAGTATTGCTACGCTTCAGAGAGCAGGCAGTGGCAGTCAGTGGGGACATCAGAGGCATGTTCCACCAAGTTCGCCTCCTTCCAGAAGATCGGGCCTTGCTCAGGTTCGTTTGGCGGGATGCCAGTCAAGGAGAGCTTCCGGCGGTGTACGAGTGGCAGGTACTACCGTTTGGAACGACGTGTAGCCCCTGCTGTGCTACGTTTGCCTTACAGCGCCATGTCATTGATAACAGCCAACCAGACGAAGAGGTGAGGACCTCTGTCGAGAGGTGCTTTTATGTGGATAATTGCCTACAGAGTGTCAACACCATCACTGAGGCCAGGCAACTGATCGACAAGTTACGAGCCCTCCTAGCATCAGGCGGCTTTGATCTGCGACAATGGGCCAGCAATGAAGCAGATGTTATAAGTCACCTCCCAGAAGAGAGCCGCTCAGCTAGCGTTGAGTTGTGGCTAGCTCAGAACAGGACGGATGCCCCAGAGTCCACTCTAGGACTAAGCTGGCTCTTCCACACGGACGTCCTAGGCTACAAGCATCGCCATGTGGAGTATGGTGTTCCTACGATGCGCAACATATACAAAGTGCTGGCGAGTCAGTATGACCCCTTGGGGTTCATCTTACCCTACACTTCCAGGGCAAAGATACTTGTCAGGCACCTTTGGGACAAGCACAGGGGCTGGGATGACCCACTGCTACCGCAAGAGCTTCTGCAGCAGTGGGAAGCATGGGAGGAAGAACTGAAGATCTTGCCTCAAGTCACCCTGCCTCGACCATACTTGTCAAAGGACGTGGATGTTGTCGGACTTCATAGAGAGGTACATATCTTCTGTGATGCCTCCGAAGAAGTTTACGGATCGGTGGCATACCTCCGGACCACTGACAGGCATGGTGGAGTGTATCTGTCGTTCCTCATGGGTCGCTCCAGGGTTGCTCCCAAGCGATTCCATTCTATGCCACGACTAGAGCTCTGTGCCGCGCTCACAGGGGCACAACTCTCACAGGTGCTGGGGAGGGAGCTGACCATCCCCATTGAGAAGACGATCCTGTGGTCTGATTCCACCACGGTGCTGACGTGGCTGAAGTCTGAATCCTGCCGATTTAAGGTCTTCGTCGGTGCCCGCGTGGCTGAGATACAGGAGCTGACCGACAGGCATGCCTGGAGGTATGTTGATTCAGCAAGGAACCCCGCTGATGACGTGACACGGGGAAAGACGCTGAAGGAGCTCGTTGAGCACAATAGATGGAGTCAGGGACCCTCCTTCCTCCTGCTAAGTCCAGACTCATGGCCAGAGGACCCTGCTGTGGACCAAGGAGAAGATGCTGCAGAGCTACGCAAGTCTACGTTCTGTGGGGTTGCCACCACAGCCTCAAGCCAGTCAACTGCAGACCTGAGCCAGTATAACTCTTGGAAGGAGCTGCTGGAGGCGACCGCGCGGGAGTTGCATGGGGCGGCCGATGCTAATGCTCATCTTACGGCTGAAGACTACCGCCAAGCTGAGCGGTTGATCCTCCAGAGGGCTCAGAGGGACAGTTTCCAGCAGGAGTACAGCCTACTGAGAGCTGGTAAGCCAGTCCTTAGAAGCAGTCGACTTCTCACTCTGTCGCCAGAGCTGGATGCGAAGGGTGAGCTTCTATGTGTTGGAGGCCGACTTCGTCATGCAGAGCACCTTGAGCCAACCGCCCAACATCCAGTCATCTTAGATCCAGGTCATCAAGTGACTAGGCTTCTGATCCAAGATTTTGACAATCGTCTCCACCACCCAGGCCCAGAGCGGGTATTTGCTGAGCTTCGACGCTCCTTCTGGATCCTGCGAGGGCGTGAAGCTGTTCGGCGCCACCAGTCCAGCTGCGCTGACTGTCGGCGATGGAGAGCTAGACCCAGCGTACCGAAGATGGCAGACCTCCCAGTGGCCCGTCTGCGCCTGTTCAAGCCTGCTTTCTATTCCACGGGGATGGACTGCTTCGGGCCATTCGAAGTCAAGATGGGCCGGCGGGTGGAGAAGAGATGGGGAATCATTTTTAAGTGCCTTACAACCAGGGCGGTGCACTTAGACCTCCTCACCGCCATTGACACGGATGCCTTCCTCATGGCCCTTCGTCGGTTCATCGCCCGTCGAGGAACGCCTGCAGAGCTGTACTCCGATCAGGGGACAAATTTCAGAGGAGGTGAGAGAGAACTCCGAGAGGCCTTCATGGAAATCTCTCCGGAACTAGAACAGCTCCTCGCCCCACAGAGGATCATCTTCCGTTTCAACCCCCCGGCTGCTCCCCACTTCGGAGGGGTGTGGGAAAGGGAGATACGCTCAGTTAAGAGTGCGCTCTACACCGTCGTGGGTGCGCAATCGGTCTCCGCAGAAGTGCTCTACACCGTGCTTACAGAGGTGGAAGGGATTCTTAACAGTAAGCCATTGGGTTACGTATCTTCAGATCCCAGTGACCCAGATCCCGTGACTCCCAATGTTCTTCTGATGGGGCGGCCTGATGGTTCACTGCCTCAAGTAGTCTACCCTGAGAGTGAGCTCCTCACCCGCCGCCGATTGCAGCACTCCCAAGTTTTAGCCGACCACTTCTGGGCCCGTTTCATCCGGCTCTACTTGCCAAGTCTCCAAGCTCGTCAGAAATGGCAGGCTACACCAGCTGACATTGTCGACGAATGTGTGGTGATGATCGTCGATCCACATCTTCCCCGAGCACTCTGGCCCATTGGGAGGGTGGTCAAGACCCATCCCAGCCCTGATGGACATGTCAGATCTGCTGACGTGAAAGTAAAGGAGAGAGTCTACACTCGGCCGGTTGCCAGGCTGGTGGTCCTTCCAGCACTTCCTTCCGGAGAGGATGGGGACACTTCTACTCCTGCAACCTCATCTCAACCTTAGAACTTTGTTGCCTTTTATTGATGAGCAAAGGTATTAGATACCTTTGGGGGCGGCTGTAGAAAAGGCCCGAAAGTTGAATCATGTTACCGGGTGGGCTTGTATTCTTGGTTAATATTTTGATAGGGTGAGCCAGCTCACGTGATGGTTTTAATTGGATATTATTGCATCAAACGGGAAAGCCGTCAGTCGAGCGTGGGGAGTTGAACGCATCAGTCGCTCAGTTGTGCAGTCTGCAGTCATCGTGTTGTGCGTCTATGAAAGAGTGAGTACTTACCTGTTGCTTTGCCCGTCCTGTATTCCGTTGTGTGTATGCTGCTATATGTTGTCCATATGTAGAAGTAATATGTGTTTGTGAGGCTCGTCATGTGGCTGCTACTCGGTGTAAGTTAGGACGCGCGGCGCACTGTTTGATGGCTGTCTGCTCACCCTACCTGACGCAGCACGTCAGTTAAATATGTTGTTTAGTTTTAGGCATGCTATTACGTGTGTTGCATGTTATTGTGCTGTTTCATAGCAGTTTAAGTTGGAGTTAACCTACCGAAGTGGTTGTTGTGCGCTGCATATCGTTTAGTTTATCGAACGTTAAGTTACGGTAGTTAGCCGCAAACCGGAAGTAGATTTTCAGAGTAAAGCTCGGCAACCGGAAGTTAATGATAAATGTTTATAATGACTTTGTCATTTATTACTGTGTTTATTTATCTGCCTCTGTGATGGTTTAAAGAGTAATGTGTATAATGATAGGGATATAACTTATGTTTATGTTTAAGTTTCTCATTACTCATTGTATTTTTGTTATTCTTTCTTTGTTGTACAGAAAACCACAACTATTACCTGCTGTATGACTGACAACAACTCCATATATAAAGACAGTCAACTCTTTAACTCTCTCAGCCTCAATTTATCATACCTGGTGGCCTTAAGTGGTGTTCTGGCCGACACACCGGCGTGAATCTAGTGCTATACAACCTTCAACCAGCGCCTAGTAATTCCCTCCACTACACCCTCGCTTCCGTCTAGATCTCTCAGCTGGACTGCATTTTTTGCCCCTGCATTCCCATAGGCTATCCGTGTTCTTTCGTCTGATTGCCACCTCTGTATTCCCCTCTATTAAGATACAACTTCGATTACCGGGCGAGGCCCGGATTTACTCAGTGAAAGTGTGGTGTTAGGAATATTTGATTGGGTACTGCTTCATCAATTCATGCTAGAGATAAACCCCCCCAAAAATAACCGGGAGATTTACTGCGCCTTACTGGGCGCCGTGCTTTTCGGGGGGCCACCACCAACGAGACATTATTTGGCACGGACGTCCGGGACACTGTTCGTTGCCATGCTTGCCGATGAAGGGAGGAGGGTCCTTTGGGCCGCCGGTATGGCCACCCGCTCCGGGCGGATGTGGCTGGAGAATGCTGATGAAGACCGGCGGCCCGTTTGCTGGAGGGAGGCGGAGGACACTCCTTGCACGGCGGCTGAGGTGGCCGCTCCGATCCTGAAGGAGTGGCTGGAGAAGTTCTTCGTCGGGAGGTTGCACTTCTGGAGCGTCTGCTTGAGGTGCAGGACGAACCAGGATCTTGTCATGTGGTGACGAGCGGCTTGGAGAAGCGCTGAAGCTGGGGTGCCGCAGCCTCTCGGGCACTCTGGGCAGACCGAAAGGTCCATGGGGCGAACGGCTCACTCTGGCGGCAACAGCTGAAATGTAGTGCTTAATGCATGAGATATAAAGAAACTGGTTAATAAACAAGTGAGAGAAAGCGATGGTTTCACCGCCTTGCAAGTGCACCATGGACTGCTAGTTGCAACTCGCAGTGATATGTTATGGTTGGCCACATATAGCGATGGGGTTCGCAGCCTCTTGTTACCTGACTAGCGTGACACTGTATCAATTATTTTAGCTTTGGTATTGTTTATGGTTAAGAAGGGGCAAAGCCGTCTCTACTTTCTGAGACGGCTGAGGTCCTTCAACGTCTGCCGGACCATGCTGAGGATGTTCTATGAGTCGGTAGTGGCTAGTGCCTTCCTGTATGCTATTGTGTGCTGGGGCAGCAGGCTGAAGGCAGCGGATGCCAACGACTCAGCAACTGATCCATAAGGCCTGGGGCTGGATCTGGGCTCTCTGACTGCGGTGTCAGAGAAGAGAACGTTGTCCAGGCTACGTTCCACCATGAACGATGACTCGCACCCACTCCACGGCGTGCTAGTCGAACACAGGAGTACGTTCAGTGAGAGACTGATTCCGCCTAGATGCAGTACGGAGAGGCCCGGGGAATCATTCCTGCCTGTGGCCATTAGTCTATTTAATGCCTCTCTTAAAAGAGCACCTCGGAGACGCTCAGTCTCCCTGAGACTGAGCCAGTCGATAGGTTAACTGTGCCTGGCTGAGCCACGTGTAACGTATAGGGCAAGCCGACTTAATATGGTCCAGGGTGCAATAATGATAATTGACACGGAATGTATTCTTGCCTGACGTATTTTGTATTTTTGCTACTTACATTCCACTTATTTTTGCTTCTAGTGCATTTACTAGTTATTCTATGCTATGTTGTGTTTTTCTGCTTATTGCTTACTACTGCATTTGCATTGCATTTACTACTGTTTATTTTAAGCTGTGTGTTCTGTGAGCGAGCTACTGTAACGTAAGTAATTCTGATTCTGCTTCTGAAGAAATGCCAGAGGCATTTTACTTTGAAATTCGTTGAGCACAGGAAGTGGTGTATTAAGACCGGGTAGCTTGACACGGAAAAGACGTCAGCATTTCCCTGGGCCGTCTGGGTTCGGTCTGAAAGTTGTGCAGTCATTCTAGCTGATGCTCAGACAAGCTCCACGGGCCAGGGGTGTTAGAATGGCCCCTTGCGTGGTTATTATTATTATTATTATTATTATTATTATTATTATTATTATTATTATTATTATTAAGTTGTGACTCCCGCTGGCCATTTGCCAGAAAGCGATTTCCGCCAGCGTTGCCAGACGTACGATAATTATCGTATGTGTACGATAATTTCGACCTCTGTACGGAATACGTCTGAATTTTACTGGACTGGTAGATTGCCCGTTTAAATACTGAAGTAATGATACTTTCCTCATGGGTCCTTTCGCGTCCGCGGGTGGCTGGTCCTCCGGGGTATGCTCGGTGTGCTGTGGTCGTCGACCCTGTCCTTGGTAGAGCCTGGGGACGCGATGATCGCGGTGCGGAAGCCTGAATGCTTGGACGCCTGGACATGCTGCTTGCTGAACGAAAATGTTAGTCACTGATTGTCAGTCTGAAAGTCTGTTGTTGACTTGGGGCGGACTCCTGACTGGAGGGAAATGGCCGCTTTGCTTGAGCCGATTTGCTCCGTGAATGGAGATAGCAAGGAAAGATTGACGACGTGAGAGACAGCGTCGGCGGCCCCTCGCAGTGGAGCGCCCCGCGTTGGCAGCCTGCAGCCCGGCCGTCTCGGAAGGCCAATGCGCTCCGTGCCGACCCGGAACAGGGTATGCAAAACAACGCTTCGGAGGACGGCTTCGAGGGAGATGGACTGCCGTGAAGCTGCTGCTGCTATGATCGGCCGGAGAGAGAGAGGTGACGTAGAACCCTTGCTATATATATGAGGATTAACTGACGTCATATTTGACGTCATAGCAGACGTCATACTAGGACTTTGACTGACCACGTTATGCTAGGACTTGACTGTCGTCAGGGGATGATCGGATTATGCATGTGTGGCCTTCAGCTTGAACTATGGTCGGGAGACCTCACTTTATCAGGACTTTTCAAAGTCTGAGGGTGTGGGCCTCCCCACAGACAAAAATTGGGGACAAAGCCCCCCCACACACACACACACACCAGTTTACTTGTTGATGTCTGTAGTTTTGCTAAATTCCTGGATGCCTATGGGATCAGATTGGTATTTGGCCGCAGCAATTATTTGATCCATACAATTGAGACAAGATAGCTTCAGACTATTTAAATAAAGGTCGGTCTGAAGGCATTTATTTGTTTCTGACTCTGGCAAATTGGGGAAAATGGTAAAACCCAAAACTACTGTATCTCTGAACTATCTTTAACCAAATCACACACATTTAGGCTATTCTATGTGATCTCCCACTTTGAAAACCTCTTATATGGTTCATCACATGAGTTGTCAGGTGACCCACTGAGAAGGATATTTGTAGGTCAGATCAGAAGCATCAGAATTCTTTATTCACCAAGGTATGTTTTCACATACAAGGAGGTTCAGGTGCTGCATGTAAACTCTAAACCTGCTAATTTAGTGTTGGTGAAAACACTGAGAAACCAGCATGTTTCAGGATCAATCCTCATTTAAAAGGTGTTTTCGAGGTTTTCATGTCAACAGAAGTGAATATAAAGTTATGGAATATTACAGTAATCATAAGTGCTATGGGTTTACTTTATAATCAGTGATGGACTGCAAATATGGACAGAGCTTCATAATCAATTATACAGATACTATGATAAATATAGAACTACTAAATATGTAATGATGACATGGGAGACTTTTCCCAAGGATCTTTCATGTGATGCTGACACAACACAAACAAACATAAGGAGAGTCTCAGCTAAAATAACAAAGTGATAGAGTGCTTCCCAAAGATTTATTGTAGGAAAAGACATCTCACTCCAGTAGATATATGAGAATCTAACACTCAGAAAACCTTAAAGCAGATAACATCTTGAAGCAGTTGATGTGATTTCACAGATGAAGTTAAAGGACAAAAGTCTTTCATCTGACTCAGTTTGAGGAAGTTAGTCGCTGAGAAAGAAGCATGTCACACAGGAAGGCGAAGCCTCAAGTCACAAATACATTCGACTCGAGTGACACTCAGATACACGTCATGTGACATACATGTGCTGTATGTCATGCTACATATGTGTGCTGTATGTCATGCTACATATGTGTGCTGTATGTCATGCTACATGTCTCAGTACATACACTATGTGCCGTACATCACATTATGTCACACACATTTTCACTGCCAACTCCTCACATATACTGACGTTCTGTCAGGACTTTTTTCCAAATGTGTTCGACGCCTACTTTTTGAGGCTTATAATTCGTCACATAAGACTCTAAATTACATAGTTGAAAGGTTTTGGTGCATTTTGCTTGGCAGGGTCTTTAAGTTCCTCCACCAATTTGAAAATGTCGCTGCATTTGGTTCTGATTAGGCAACTAAAACAAGTTGGTTAAGGTTAGGGTTATGGTTTGGGTTAAGTATGTGCCATACATCATGTATATCACATTAGCACAGTACATAGACGACAGTAGCCTATATGTATATCACCAAACATGTATGTGCTGTAGATCATGTGTCACAGCACATGTGCAGTGTATCACAGAAGGCTTGAAGCAGAAACAGCGGCTTCTCCTCTCCAGCAGGTGGCAGCACTGAAAACAAAAGAAAGCAGGTTGAGTTCCCCGCTGACTTTTTATTCCAGGAGACACAACAGGACTCCTACTATCAATGATTCCTACCTCAGTTAGTGGGAACCAGAACCCGACCTGATTTAAAACAAGAGAAGAAGAGGCTGTTGTTATTTAGTCATTATTATGTTATTGTTCTGCAAAGTCTGAAGAGTCTGAACTGGTCTGATGTGGTCTCAAGTGGTCTGAAGTGTCTGAAGTCTGAAGTAGCCTGAAGTGGTCTAGTGCAGTTACAGTTCTCAAAATCTTTCACGTGAAGGACCCCTAAACTGACAAAAATTAGACCACGGACCCCCATTTGATAGGATTTTGTCCCACGGTGCCCCATATGATAATAAGATTGATGCATTTAAATGTTTTATTACAGAAAGTGTATAAAAACCCATGAACAAAATAGTCATTGTGTTACTTATGAAGGGAATTATAGCGCAAAGAAATTACCCCCCTTTTGGCTGGGGACCCCCTGGAACCCCTTCAAGGACCCCTGGGGCTCCCCGGACCCCCATTTGAGAACCACTGGTCTAGTGGACTGACCTTGGGCCTTCCTCCTGTAGAAGATGAATCCAGCCAGAGGTAAGATGAGACCCAGAGCCAGTCCTGAGGCTCCGATGGCCATCTTGTTTCTCTCAGACTCAGGCATGGAGGGATCTGTGGAGACATTGAGATGGTTGATTTCAGACAATCCAGTGTAACTCAATCTGACTGGCTTGTCCAAGGAGGCGTGTTTTAGCTGGTGACTGTGTGGACACGGCTCAGTAACATGATTCACTTTTATTACTGTGATGACTTCACACTTCACACTCTGGAATAGCTACTGTTATTTTTTATTTTGTAAAATAAAAGCACAGATTCAGAGATTACATGTCCAAGGCTACTAATGATGAATGGACCTACTAACAACATACTCCTAAATGTCTTAATAATAACATAATTTATAGCTCAAGTATTGTGTATTCTATTACATTGTCTGTTATGTAATGTATATATTTTCTTGGACCTGCAGGAAGACTAGCGGTCGAGTAGGCGTCAGCTAATGTGGATCTGTTTTAGTAAACAAATAAACAAATACTGATCAGTAATATCTGATCACTGATATGACAGATTAGGATGAATAATAGGATTATTAATTATAAGTGTTATAGTGACACAGTATAATGTCACACAGTACAATCCAATGGGAGGCTAAAGAAGGGTGATATGCCAGAATCTGACCTGCATGCACTACATGAGTCTCTGATTAAAGTGTCACAGTTTACAAATACAGAGGTATTTAACTTTCAAATTCTTTGTAGTGACGTTAACTTTGATGCCCTTAGACCCCCTAGTGGCGACAGGTGGTAGACCCGGTGTGGCTGGTGTTGATGAGGGAAACAACACAAAATGGTAGCCTCCTGTGACAACTCTTAGTGAGTGTACAGCAGTGATACTCAACTTGTGGCCCGGGGGCCAGATGCAGCCCGTGATACGGTGCCAAGTGGCCCCCTGGCCATTTTCTAATTCACAATGAAAACTATAAAGTTCGACTGAGCTCCAGATAAATTCTCAAATATCACCACCTGCTCGCCACCCAGGTACTTCAATGTACTAACTTAACTTAACCTATCCTGTGTGCACAAAATTGTCAGACTAAACTCCGGCTGACACCCCAAGTATCTACAATCCCTATCCCTGGTGTACAGTATGAAGAACCAAGATGACAAGACACACAGGCAGACAGGCAGATAGGATGCAGACAGACAGACAGACAGACAGACAGGCAGACAAGCAGGCAGACAGACAGACAGACAGACAGACAGACAGGCAGACAAGCAGGCAGACAGACAGACAGGCAGACAGACACACAGACAGACAGACAGACAGACAGACAGACAGGCAGACAGACAGGCAGACAGACAGACAGACAGACACACAGACAGACAGACAGACAGACAGACAGACAGACAGGCAGACAGACAGGCAGACAGACAGACAGACAGACAGGCAGACAGACAGACAGACAGACAGACAGACAGACAGGCAGACAGGCAGACAGGCAGACAGACAGACAGACAGGCAGACAGGTAGTTACCCCAGTCCTTGATCACAGGCTCGAACAGGCTGGGGTGCTCCACGATGCAGGAGATCTTCTCTCCAGACCTGTTCAACACACACACACACACACACACACACACACACACACACACACACACACACACACACACGTCAGTCAGCAGTGGCACTGTCTCCTCTCCTCTGTGCCATGTACACGCTGGCTGGTGGATCCTGGTCGTAATTCTGCTGATCTCTGTATTATAAACTGCCCTTAATAACTAACAAACTAAACATCACAGATGATTAAAATAAATTGCACATTTCTCGCTAGAAATGTATCAAAACACAATTTAATTCAGAAACTCTCTTCGGACATTGCATTTCCACTGGTACTCAGTAGAATTTCCTGAAACACCTGAGTGTGTACTCCAGATGAATCTAGACTCACCTGGGTGTATAGCCTACAGGTGCATCTGGACTCACCTGGGTGTATAGCCTACAGGTGCATCTGGACTCACCTGGGTGTATAGCCTACAGGTGGATCTGGACTCACCTGGGTGTATAGCCTACAGGTGCATCTGGACTCACCTGGGTGTATAGCCTACAGGTGCATCTGGACTCACCTGGGTGTATAGCCTACAGGTGCATCTGGACTCACCTGGGTGTGTACTCCAGGTGGATCTGGACTCACAAAGGTGGATCTGCACTCACCTGGGTGTGTACTCCAGGTAGGAGTGGAACTGGGAGTACCAATTGCCGTCGACCATCTCTTCAGTGGAAGAGACATCAGAGGTGACTTCCTCGTCATCTCTCAGCCAAGTCACATCGATTTGTTTTGGGTAGAAGTCGTAGGCGCTGCACATCAGCATGGCCGTGTGTTTCCCACCATTGTGCATCACTGACCTCAGCCTGACAGAGGGTTTCACTGCAGGACACAGTGTTAGTGTTATCATCATCACCATCATCATCATCACCATCATCATCATCATCATCATCATCATCATCATCATCATCATCATCATCATCATCATCATCATCATCATCATCATTATTATTATTATTATTATTATTATTATTATTGTTGTTGTTGTTGTTGTTGTTGTTGTTGTTGTTGTTGTTGTTGTTGGTGGTGGTGGTAGTAATAGTAGTAACTGCAGTAGTATTACACAGAAACAGTACTAACAGTAATAATACTCCTAGTTGCAGCATCAGTGTTTTGCCCCCAGATGGCGTCACTGAGCTCAGTCTGGTTCAGAGTTTATCCGAACCAGAATCAGAATCACTTTTATTGCCACACTATGCAAAATTACATAGGGAATTTGTCTTTAATGACAAATTGAATTTAAATTTGAAAGACATTTGATATAGGCTATAGACATTTAATTTTCCTGTAATCATATTTACATTTTTCTTTCAAGTGAATATTTCCATAGATGCATACTGTCAAAAATATTTCAATGTGGTGAATTGTAGACACAATTTTACATTTTATGATGATTGATCAATAGATAAGCTATAAACCAATACAGATGTTTAATCGAAGGTTGACAGCAGATACACGCATAGAACGATTTCATATAGATTGCATCTACATGTGAAAAAAAATCAAAATGAAACAGTAAAAACATTTAAATCTGACAGAAATGTTTGTAAGTGTGGAAATGTTTTCTTCAAATTAAATAATGTTAATTGACAAAGATGTAGAATGAAAGTAGTTGATGGGGTGTTTATTATTATGACTGAGGTTAATTTGATGTGTTTATTGTAGAGAGGAGCAGCTCACCTGTCTTAGACAGAACAACTTTGTAGAGAGCGTCAGCGTTGGGTTTGCAGTAGCTGTACTTCTGCTGCGTCCTCGTCCTGATTACTGCAGGATCCTTGTTAAAGGCCTCTGCTTGCTTCAGCCCAAACTCAGTGTAGCCGACATATTTCCCCACACTGCTGCTGAACCTGGCAAACTCATCCTTGTTGTAATACATAGAGTAAATGTACTCTATGTCCTTCACCTCAGTGGAGTTGAACACACAATGCGTCACATCATAATTCTCAAATCCATCTGGAGATCAAAGACACACAATCTGTTTAGTTTCACAGATATAAATATAATTTCTATTCCAACTGAAGAGTATTATCTCTGAGCTAGTTATTGATCAGTTCAGATATTGATGTATTGATCCTACCTGCTCCATACAGACTGATGAAGAAGAGGGAGAAGAGCAGAACAGATGAAGCCATGTCCCTTTGTTGAGTTCACTAACTGACAGACTCAACCCGAGTCTTGCTATAAAAACCAATGTAGGAGCCACACACTGGTCACATGACCAGCATCACCTGTTGCCAGGCAGACAGTTCAGCCGGCTGCTGGTGGCAGAGAGTAGCCTGGTATCGATCCAGACCCATATGAATCACAGCTGTCACACTCTTCATCGTCTGGGCACCTTTCACCCCGCTTTTTGTCATGGGGCGTAAACCACGGAACCAGAATGAACACCGGAAGGCAGTGCGCCAAAAAACGTCTTTGTTGCCGTTAGCTTGACGTCTCTTTCCTCGATTAATTGTCTGATGCAAAGCTTCTGTATTGGCTTAAAAGATGTGAGATTGTGAATCCGCAATGTTTCTAAAATAACTTCTTCAAAAACTTTGTTCGGTACGTCCATCTTTTGTTTTGTTGTTTGCCAAGTTAACGTAAAAGTTGACGAGCTAGAAACGTTGCCCATCCGGTCTAGGGCGGGCTCTAACGTGATCTAATGTTACCAATAATAAGTTAAGTTAAGTTAAGTTAAGTTAGTTAGTTATCATTTATTTCCTTTATTTATCCCCATGGGGAAATTCATAATGCATTGCAGAGCACTGCTAGCTCTATGTGGCAGTATTAAAACGCCACTGACCAGTTCTATATAACTGCCAACCATTTCAAGTCACGCTCTTTCCATAAAGCCCACCAGCTTTGATATCTGTTGGCTAGTTGTCGATATTTATAACAATATTATGGCTCTAAAATAAAAAATAAATGTATTGAAGCGGGCAAACTGTCATGGCAGCTGTCTCCCGTAACTGTTTCCGGTCTTCCAGCTCTGGATCAGACAAAGTGAGAACTGACACATAAAGATAACAGCGCTGCTGTCATTGGGCTGCAGCATGGCTGCAGTGATAATCGGTGGAACAATAAATACCCTAAGTTCTTATCAATTTAAGTTCTTTGGCAGAATTGTCGAAGCAGTTCGATGATTGACACTGACAGCAACCAATAATTTGGGACTGAAAAATACGTCACCGAATCAGCTGGGCAATCTACGGTCGGTGACATAGGGACAGACAAGCAGGCAGACAGACAAACGGGCAGGCAGATAGGCAAACAGGCAGGTAGACAGAGAGACAGACAGGCAGAAAGACAGGCAGGCAGATGGAGACAGACAGACAGACAGGCAGGCAGGGAGGCTATAGACAGACTATAGAAATATCTAAATGGGACAGATTTATGCTGATGATAACATTGATTTGTTGATCAATCAAAGTATCTCAATACACACTGGATACCACTCCACTGACAGTATTTAACTTGCACTTTATTTTGTGATCAACAGTCATTCTGTGTTATTTTGCTGTTTTACTTTGAAGGGCTGTGATCGAGCTGGTGTAACGGCTGTAGAATGTTCACAAAAATAAAATGGACAACATTGACTCAGCTACACTGGCTCCTGTCTGAGAGACGATTATTCCCCCTAATAATAATAGCATCTTTTCATCACACTGCTCGGTCACATGAACTCCATGGACTGACTGTTGTGTTGATGTGTGTGTGAGCATGCAGCCAATCATGTGTGATGACAGACAACAGCAAACAAGATGAGTGACAGTCACAAATGAAGCAGCATTTAGATGCATTTTTAATAACAGACAACCTAAAGGCAGAATGTAAGGTAAATATATTATATCATATTAAGCAGGGTTTACTATGTTGTTGTTATATAGCCTACATCATGTTATGTTTTTACATTATTTCATTACCAAACATAGGCTAATGTAAAATGATGGTATTCTGAAAAGTATAAGCTCTAGTATAATTAATTGAATAATGTAAGTGATACATATGCACACATACCAATCATAAGTCAAAACATTACTAAATTTACTGAATGATAAAACCCAGAAGGGGCCAGTAGGACACTAACTGAACAACCATTTGGGAGCCCAAAGAGCCGGCTCTCATTACTGAGCTGAGCTAAATGATCTGAATCACTAAAAAGAGACAGAATTCTCATCACGAGTGAAAACACAACTGGAGGTAATAAAGTTTACAGAGTATGCTAATGAGCCTCCTCACTCTGATTGGGTAGGCTGGTGTAAACAAACAAAGTCACAAATTGTAGGTAGTTAAATATTTAAGAGAAAATCATTGATTCAACTGTATTTATATTACTAATAGTAAAACTCTGTGTTGGGGACAAGGCGAAAAGGGTGAAATTTAAACATAAAACAGTATAAAAGTCGATAAAAAATATTCCAAGAGAATAATAAAGTCTAGGTGAGTAATAAAGCATACTAAGCAATGATAACAAAAACAACATGAAAAAAAGGATTAAAAATGCATCCCAGGGACATGATTCAAGATTCAAGATTCAAGATTCAAGATTTTTATTGTCACTCCGTAGTACAAGTATCACGTGTGAAATTATTGTGCTGTAGACTCCGTTACAACATGAATGAAAAATGAAAGTGCCTGAAATAAAATAATCACCAACATATGAGTGTGCGAGGCAGCGAAACATGCTAGAAATGAGCACACAATATTTCTAGCATAATGTAATATAACAAAAGTATGTAGGCTAAAATAGGCTACTCAGGGTGCGTTCATAAATTCAATCTGATGCTCTAAACATCTGTCTTCTAGACTGAAATGAGAGGGCGGCTGTTCAAAGAAATTCAATGCTTTATGAATGGTCCAGTTTGAGTGCACTCTGGTGCTTGGAGGGACTGTTTACAAATGCACCCATAATAAAAGCAGTGATTGACTAGTCCAAATGCCACAATATAGAAAGCTTTGTAATTTCAAAGTTAAACAGTGAAAATGTAAATATTTATTACTGAAAAGAACATACAGATAAAAAGTTTAATTGATTTGTTTGTGTGAAAGTTAACATGTGAGGTGAATCAGTACAGATCCACACAGCAGACAGAAGCAGTATAAAACCAGTATGACAGAAAGCAGTCTGTTAACTCCTGCAGCTCCTTCAGTCTCACATCATCAATAACTGATCAATAACTGATCAGTTGCATTCGATTCCTTTGATGAGGAAGAAAGTTCCTGTGGCCACGCCCAGCAGAGCCACGGTCAGACCCAGTCCACAAAACACCGCAGGTCCGATCCCCGGCTGCTCCTTCTCCACATCTGAGGAGGAACCAAACACACACAGGAAGACAGCGTCACAGCTATAGATTTGGTTGGTGTTAGCTAACTGCAGTTTTGGTTAGCTAACAGATAAAGGTGCCTCACCCCAGATCCGGGTCAGCGGCTGGCTCAAGGCTTGGTGCTCCACAGAACAGCTGTAGATGTCTCCAAGCTGTGGGATGAAGCTCAGCCTGGCGACCTGGCTGAAGGTGCCATCTTTGTTGGGGTAGGGGACGTTGAGGCTGGTTCCTTCAGTCACGTTCACATCGTTCCTGGTCCAGTAGACCTTGACGGGAGCAGGGTAGAACCCAGTCACATGGGCGATGAGGTGGTTCTCCACTCCCAGTTCCACATCATCGCTGGTGTAGATGAAGCTGTGAGGAGCATCTAAAACAATACAATATCATGTAAATCTCTGCACAATTCATACTGATATCACTTTTCATGTCTTAGTAGCATTAAATATGTTTTCTGAGTTCTGT
>NC_139637.1:11671264-11678764 GCF_964638095.1 Poromitra crassiceps
GTGTGTGTGTGTGTGTGTGTGCGTGCGTTGGGACTTGTAGTCGGCCATGATGAGCTCAGGTGAGGATGGGAGCATCCACGCTAGGCTTCATATATCACAGCATCATCATATTCACATTGTTTTAGAGGAGAAGGGGACATATTTTATTTAATCTCTTTCAATTTACATCCAATTTCTATGCTGTTAATAATAAAACATAATTTGCTCCTTCATGTTATTTCCAGTCTCCTGGGTTCATGTGAAAATGCAGATGAAAACATGGACACCACACAGGCTGTTGACCAGGTCCAAGAGGACATCATCTCACCCCGTCACTTTTCAACATGCAGAGTAGATCAACAGACTCCTAGATCCCACGTGTGAAATCAACACCACAGGAGTGTGACAATGACACAAACCGTTGGCCAGTAAGGGTGTTGTGGTCTTTGACATCAGAGACCGGGGTTCGATTCAAAGTCATTTCAACCATAAGTCACATTTAACTTTTTGTTATTTATGCTGAACTGAAGCCAACCATTTGTCTAACCTTAACCAACCCACATGGAAAGAATCTATATGTACCCTATATGTTTTAATATAGGGCCACATATAGTTTTCCCATATATGGTGCATACATAAGATTGGCCGTTTTCCTATATTATATGTACATATAAGTACCTATATGTATAGGTACATATATGTAGCTATATGTACATATAATATAGGAAATCGGCCAATTTTATGTATGCACCATATATGAGAAACCTATATGTACATATATGTACCTATATGTAGGATTTTAAATAAAAAAAAATAGCAGCACACACGGGATTCAAACCCCGTTCTCCAAGGTTCTCCAAAGTTCAAGCCGTGCGCTCTAATGCTGAGCTATACATTTTCTTATACTAACCAGAGAGCCGGGCACATTATATACTCTCTCGCACACAACGTAGACCACAATTGTCAGCGATCGGGAAGTTATCTTATGTGATGCGTACAATCGTAACAGACTAAAATGATGTTGTGTGTGTGTGTGCATCTATAGTCTGTAGGCTGTACGGCTTCAGAGGTTAACTTCATTTAACACCAGAGACTCAGGAGGTAGGCCTACACAGAGCCTCGTATAGTCTGTTACAATAACATAGTGTGCCCAGAGCACCTCGTTCCGCACTTGGTGCAGACCGGTGCAGACTTGCTTTGGTCTAGTCAGTCACAGCTAGTAAGTACTTGCGCATGCTCGTTGCTGCAGGAACTGAATTCATTATTTTATAGTATTGCGCTAAACTATTAACCATAGTTGTGTCCTGGAAGCTTTTTGCTGGCACCACATAGCCTATAGTCCCATATTTATGATATTTCATGTGACATAAAATGCGTTGAAATGTAGTTTTCGTGTAGATCAGATTTCAACTCTCAGTTACACAATAAAAGACAATAAAATGCCAATTCACACACTATCAATATTGTCTCTATTCCAAACTACAACAAATGTTTTAACAATATGATGAACCAAATTGTGTTTTTTTACACGTTTACGTTGTAACCGCATTTTAGCCGGTTGAAAAGAGGGTGAAATTAGGTCTTAGACGTTCAAACCCAATATCACCCAGATTTAAACTAAAAATCAACGTTGAAAAAACGTTTTGTGCTCGCTGGGTATATATGGATTATGACACAGTGTATACAAACAGATTTGTAAATGACCTATATAGGAGGCATATACCTTGTATTGTGTACATATATGGCCTATATGTGGATATAAAGAAGTGAGACCTATATGACCTGTATTATGAACATAGGGCCTTTATGTGTATATAAAGAAGCTATATAGGAGACATATATGCCCTGTATGTGCACATATAGTACCTATATGTGGATATAAAGAAGCTATAGGAGACCTATATGCCCGGTATATGCACTTATATGCACCTGAATCTGGCCTATATGCAACCTATATGCGGCATAAATGTGGCCTATATGCGCATATATGCACCTAAATCTGGCCTATATGCAACCTATATGCGGCATATATATGGCCTATATGCTCCTATATGCGCATATATGCACCTAAATCTGGCCTATATGCAACCTATATGCGGCATATATATGGCCTATATGCTCCTATATGCGCATATATGCACCTAAATCTGGCCTATATGCAACCTATATGCGGCATATATATGGCCTATATGCTCCTATATGCGCATATAGGTTACATGCTGCCACTCCGACGTGCTGCCACTCCGACGTTCTGCCACTCCGAAATATCGGCACTCAGAAAGGGATCATGTCTATGTTCCCCGGGTTCTATATTCCCCGTTTTTCACGCCAAACCTAACCTCCCCCCATGCCTAAACCTAACCTCCCCCAGACCCTAACCCAAAACCTAACCTCTCCCACCCCCACGCCTAAACCTAAGGTCGGCATTGCGGCTTCTAAGGTGAACGACCGCCAGTCCGAATAATGGAAGTTAACGTTCGGAGTGGCAGGGCTTCGGAAAGGCAGTCAGTAGCCGCGCATATATGCACCTAAATCTGGCCTATATGCAACCTATATGCGGCATATATATGGCCTATATGCTCCTATATGCTGCATATAGGTTGCATATAGGTTGCATATAGTTGCATATATGTTCATATAGATTCTTTCCATGTGGGAAGTTGTTTCATGTCTAAATAGATATAACTGTAACAGAGGTTTTTGGCTATGGTCTTGATGGAAAAGGCTCCCCTGTGTGTTCAGAAGTGAAGCCAAGGTGAGAAATAGTCAACATAGAGAGAACACGCTATGATGTGAATAATGAGAATGTGTTGAGATGATGGAGCCTCTAAACAAGGGGTGCCCACATTCTTTCTCATGAAGGGCCAAAACTCAATCTGGGTGGAGGGCCGAGGGCCAAAAATAAACGTTGTGGAATTACATTAAAATGTATTGTGTTTTATAGAAAATTCTAACATTCTAAATCTAAAATAAGTTAAAACATTTCAATAATCTACTTTTTATCTGTTTGGTAATTGTAATAATTTGCAATTGGTTATATATATTTAAAAAAACATCTGCATTTGTGGGGAGCTTAAACATTTAATCATTAAACACCCCGTTAAAAACAGTTGTATTTTCCACCTTTGTAATCAAGAGAGAAATTTGACAATAATTCACAACTTAAAAGGTACTTTGAAAATCAGCTTTATTGTCCATCTTTTGTAAACAATTTGCCATGACAATTTGACAAAAACATGCAATATCCTGGTTGCTAATGTGGTTCCTCCTCTGGTCGTTAAAGGCGCCTGTTCAGAGGGAGGGGAACTGGTTGGAATAGCGTGAACCTCCCACGTGCTATGTCCTACCGGTGAAGCTTCCTCTGTCAGGTGAAAAGAAGCGGCTGGCTAACCACCCATGTCTGGGAGGAAGCATGGAGCCAGTTTCGGCTCTCCCCAGATCGGCAGAGGGTGGAGCAGCAACCAGGATAAATAAATTAAGTTATTGGTAATTGGCAGCTGCTTTTACATGCGTCAACCGACATGAGGGAGGGAGGGGGGGAGAGGGAAAGAGAGAGAGAGTGAGCTGAGAGAGAGAGCGAGCGAGAAAGAGAGAGAGGGTGCTTTTATGGTTTCATGGCGCCTCCGATGCGCAAAAGTCCGTCATTGTTCATCCAGGAATGTTTTCTAGATGGCATTTGGCACTTGTCTGCCCAGTGCCTAATTCGGTGTCTGCTCTTTGATTCCTGCTGGGAATCTTTTGCATTGGAAAAGGATGTCTCTGCTGACTGCATGGATTTCTTCTGTGCACAATACTGTGCTTTTTTCCTCTGTGTCCCCTGCATTATCACCCTAGGCCTATACAAATCTTTATCCAATCCAAGCAGTAATTCTCAGGGGATTCTCTATTCTAGTCTGAGCAGATGCCCTCTCTCACCTCAAGAAGAGAGGCATCTTACCATGGAGTCATTATGCCAAAGAACTAGTCGCCATGCTGCCATGCCATCAGAATTAGCTGCCATGCCGTTTCATGCCATAGATCTTATCGCCATGCCATACTTGAATAAAGCTTGCGTCTGGTCTCTCATGATTGAAATGGTGGTCTCGACCTAGTTTCAAGATGAAGACCAGACACGCTGCCTCGCATCTGTAATCCTAGTGACCTCATCATAGGCCCTAATCCTAGTGTGACGACAAGTGTAATCCTAGTGTGATGTCCGTGTGACGCACTTGCCTATATGACGCCGATAATGTCGTCAATGCCGAGGCTATGACGTGGCAGCCTATTTATAGCCATGCTCAGCGTGTCATCATTCTCTTTCCCTGATCTCTGGTCGCTGTACCTGAGCTGATCGCATCCCATTCTCTGAAAGCTGTGTTTGACCCCACCCACCTCCCCAGTCCACCACCAATGTCTTGACTCCTGAAGAATCCCCTATTTACTGTACATATTCACTTTCCAGACGGCTTCTAGAAAAATATGCTTTTAAATGAGCTGTTTGATCAAACTATTTATAAACCTAATAAAAAATGCTTATAAATGAGCCATTTATAAGTCAATTAAATTAATTAAATTGACAAATGGAAGACTGATGAATTCATGCTGATTTGCAAAATGCAATGTAAAATGTGTCTTTTTTAATCCATTTTCATATTCTTGCTTATTCATTTTCACATTATTTGTCATTTGCATAATTCATTTTCGCCTTTACTTTACCATTGGACAACTGTTTTACTTAAAGCACAATATTGTGCCACACTACTTTATACAGGTTAATTAAGTAGGCTACTAACTTACACAATTTAAATAAACCATTTGCTATATAGACTACATGATGTCACATGTTTCTAATTTCTACACCATACAGGTGTTAAAAAATATGCGTGTGTTCAGTGACGCATGAAGCTGGGGTGTGTATGGAGAGATATATGTGTCTTTATTCTGTGACTGAAAGTTTACATCCTGTAACCAAAGACAGTGTATCTGTGAGAAAATAAATCCACTTTGTAATAAAAAAAATAGATCCGTATGCAAAAAAATAGATTTGAAAACAAAACTATCAAAAATCCAATCAAAGAAAATTTTAAAAATAAAATAAAATAATTTAGATTTAGATTTAGATTTAGATTTTTCATTAATGTGAATTAAAAAAAGTTGCATGCAAACATAAACATTTTGTTCTCAACTCCAAAACATTTGTTTGCGAAACCATTACCTTTGCTTACAAAGCTCAACTTTTCTTTTGCGAAATGAAAAGTTTTGTTTGCAAAACCTGAGTTTTGCAAAACTTTTTCTGTTACAATAAGGGTGGGACCTACAGCAGAAAGAAGTAACACACGTCCCTATTGGCCAGTGTCGATCGGAGTGATAGCTTGGCAACATCCAATCCAGTACGAGACAAGGCGGAGGGCGGGCACTTGAACGGAAGTATTTCCTGAAGGAATCTCCATGCCATTTCAGCGCCAGTTATAACCACAGATTGAAGAGAGAAGCCGTGAGTATGTTCACACCAATGTTTTTATGTTTGGTCAGGTTACATGCACCGGTCCAAACATAAAAACAACATAAAGAAATAAAAAGTCTGCAGTTTGGCTGATTGTTGACTCCTCCTGTAAGGTGAATTATTGTTCCAATAAAGTGGATTCAGTTTTAAAAGGAGCTGGTTAACCAGGTTGTATGTCACTTTTTCGGAACTGGTGTATGAAAGTAATAGTAAAGTAGCGAGTATTACTTTTGAAAGTAATAAGTAAAGTAATTGTATTACTTTTTAAAGGAGTACTCAGTAATACGTAATATACACTTCCTGAGTAACTTGCCCAACACTGCTCACGGTACATAACTGTGGATAAGAGCCAAGTGATTATATGATTATCATAGTGAGAGAAAGAGAAAGGAAAGAAAGCGAAGGAAAGAAAGCGGTCTGAGATGTGTTAGGTTAGGTGCCGTCTGTTTTTGAAGGAAAAAAGCATAGCTAAATATAATGTTGTGCAAGTTCACACTTCACAAGAGCTCAAAGTTCAGTTCACAGTCACAGAGTAATATGGAAACACTTTACAATAATGCAGGTCACAAAATTATTGCTAATGCTAATAAGCATTAATACGCATTAGTTAATGCTTATTAAGAATTAACTGACCCTAAACTATTAAATAATGCATAAAGTAATTCCTATAGTAACATGAACACCATTAGTAAATGATTACTATAGACACCATTTTGTTAAATTGGAACAACATTGACAGGAGTAAGATATTCCCTAAAATTCCCAAAGTTATGGCATTAACTTTATGATGAATATGTGTAACAGTTGGAAACTAAGTAGATTCATTAATCCAACAGTTCAATATTTACGGAGCAAACAGACACCACTTAACCAATATTAACTCGAGAAGAAGAAAATTGCTCGAGTGACATCACTGATGACATCACAACTGCCTGATGACATCACAGTTGATACACACACACACACACACACACACACACACACACACCTAACAGCAAAATCGGCATAGGTCATGATGATGTGTGGCTCTAAAACCTTCCCATCTGATTCAGCTCTTCCCTCTGGCCAGTCTGGTCAGAGGGGGCACCCAACTCCCACAGAGAGACAGCCTGCCACCCTCTCTCACACCTCAGCATCTTCAGCACCCGCTTCCTGAAGTTTCCACACAAGCCGAGATAGAGCAGAGGGTTGAGGCAGGCGTGAAAACAGCCCAGAGCAGAAGTGACCAACAGACCGGTTCCCTTTCCATACACACCATCAGTAGATGTGTCTGGTGCCTCATTGCTGCTCTGGAAGGTCTCCACCATGAGAGTGATGTTGTACGGCGTCCAGCAGAGAAAGAAGACCAGCACCAGGGCCAGGATCACACTGATGGTCCTGATGAAGGAGTAGCAATAGAGCAGGACAGCCGAAGGCAGGAGAAAGCCCACTATATGGAACAGCAGGCGTGATGCCAGCCGCCAGTCAAATGCTGACGGAGAGGCGTGCGGGTAGCTGTGAGTGCACACCGTTTGTCCTTGTGTTGTATTCTTCAAGGTCAAAGCCTCTAAAAAGATGTAGTCAGGGATGATGAGGAGCAGGGAGAAGAGCCAGACCAACAGGCAGCTGATGTGGACTAACCGGGGCTTTGTGCTGGAGTACATCTGGACAGCGTGGACGATGGACAGGTAGCGGTCCAGACTGATGCAGGCCAGCAGGAAGATCCCACAGTAGAAGTTGATCTTGGAGGACAGAGAGAGAGAGAGAGAGGGGGGATAAGCAGTTATTCTCCTTTTACACTTGAGTTAACCAACACAACACATCTGTATTTCCACCCCCCTTCTCTGGTCCCTTTCTCTTCCTCTTCTCGTGAATGTTGAACTGGCTGGCTATCCAGAGCGGAGTATGCTATAGTTCAAAAGCAGTATGAAGTACTTTGACTCTGGTCTGTTGAGTCTCGCTCGACTTGGCAGGATATAATGGCCTACAGTCTAATCACATTTCATCTATCTATCTATCTATCTATCTATCTATCTATCTATCTATCTATCTATCTATCT